>NC_136070.1:26050784-26098916 GCF_964261635.1 Lissotriton helveticus | reverse complement strand
CCGCCACTGGTCCGACCACCTCCACCACCTCCGAGAGGTGCTACAGGCCCTCCAACGAGCTGGCCTCACGATCAAGGCCAGCAAATGCCAAATTGGCCAGGGGTCCGTGACCTATCTCGGGCACCAGGTGGGAAGCGGTCTGGTGGCCCCTTTGCAACTCAAGATCGCTGCCATCCAGTCGTGGCAGCCCCCCATCACCCAGACCGAGGTCCGCGCCTTCTTGGGACTCACAGGCTACTACCGGCGGTTCGTGAGGGACTATGGCAGCATTGTAGGGCCCCTCACGGAACTCACATCCAAAAACCAACCCAAGAAGGTCAACTGGACCCCAGACTGTCAAGCGGCCTTCGAGAAGCTGAAGGCCGCCATGTGCTCCGCCCCGGTGCTCCAGGCCCCCGACTACAGTCGGGAATTTATCGTCCAAACAGATGCCTCCGACCATGGCGTTGGGGCAGTCCTTTCCCAGCTGAACCCCGAAGGACTTGACCAGCCAGTGGTTTTCATCAGCAGACGGCTCCTGGCCCGAGAACAACGCTGGAGCACCATCGAGAGGGAGGCCTTCGCCGTGGTGTGGGCCCTCAAAAAGCTCCGGCCTTATCTCTTCGGCACCCACTTCAGGGTCCAGACCGATCATCGACCCCTGCAATGGCTAATGCAGATGCGGGGGGAAAACCCGAAACTACTACGTTGGTCCATCTCCCTGCAGGGGATGGACTTCACTGTGGAACATCGACCCGGGCAAGACCACGCCAACGCAGATGGCCTGTCACGCTTTTTCCGCCTCGACGAGGAGAGTCCCCAAGAGGATGGGTGACTCTCCCCGCCTTCAGCTGGGGGGGACGCATGTTGGACAGGCCACGTGTAAGGCTTGCTCCCTCCCCGCACGACCAGGCCCGAGCCCCGCTCCTCAGGCGTTACACGCAACAACAACCCGTTTCCCGTCTCCTATAGGGCCCCTGCCCCTGAACATCTCCACATCGTGGGCCCGATTCCCTACCGGCCCTCTCGCCCGGCCTGGGCGCCATCTTGGACACGGCACCACGAGGCCGCGTGGCCTCCGATCAACCCTAACCCTGGGCCTGGCCAGGCCCCGACATCCCGGCACCACCATCCACCCAGGAGGTGAGCGGACTACTTGGCAGGTCAATGGGAGAAAGAGGTGTCGATGGCTCTCCCCCGCCAGGTGCCGATCGCCCCCAGCTCCCCCAGGCGCTGGCTCCACCCCCCTGCTGGGTGTCTGGACTCCCTCATCCCGGACCTCCCGACCTCCCAGTGCGAGGGTCCGGACATCAAAGGGCGCCAGACCTATAACTGGCGCAGCTCCAGAGCAGGAAGGCAGTTGTATCCTGGAGTCGAGAGACGCAGTGAAGAACTCATCCTTGACGGACTACTGGCGCTGCCGTAGCCCTGCCTTGCGAACTACCGACCTGCCTGCTGGCGCTGCCGCGGCTCTCTGCACCCATCTTCATCGGGACCTGCTGGCTCCGCCGCGGACCGTCACTACCTTCAACCATCCCGGGACCTGCTGGCTCCGCCGCGGCCCGATCATCTAGAACGCCGAGCGCGAGGATTGTGAGCTAATTCATCTACAACCACATCCCCCAGAGTGGTAACGAGACTGTCCCGCTACCCCCTTACCCAACCAAGAGACTAGAATAGAGGGGACCCCGGAGTCCAGACCTCCTTGTACCACCTCACCGTACTTAAAGAATTGCTTATAAAGTAACGTTGAACCTTATCCTTGTGTGGTGTACGTCAGTGGGGGGGAAGTTATTTGTCTGTACGATTGCTGGAGACGGATCTCCCCGGAGACCTCTCCCCTTATCCTCGGCCGACCCTCCCGGTCCGTCTAACAGCGCCCCTGCCTGACCCCCCCTACAGAGGCGCCCCTGCCTGACCCCTCCTACAAGAGGCGCCCCTGCCTGACCCCCCTACAAGAGGCGCCGCTGCCTGACCCCCCTACAAGAGGAGCCCCTGCCTGACCCCCCCTACAAGAGGCACCCCTGCCTGACCCACCCTACAAGAGGCACCCCTGCCTGACCCACCCTACAAGAGGCACCCCTGCCTGACCCCCCCTACAAGAGGCGCCCCTGCCTGACCCCCCCTACAGAGGCGCCCCTGCCTGACCCCCCTACAAGAGGCGCCCCTGCCTGACCCCCCTACAAGAGGCGCCCCTGCCTGACCCCCCTACAAGAGGCGCCCCTGCCTGACGCACCCTACAAGAGGCGCCCCTGCCTGACGCACCCTACAAGAGGCGCCCCTGCCTGACCCCCCTACAAGAGGCGCCCCTGCCTGACGCACCCTACAAGAGGCGCCCCTGCCTGACCCCCCTACAAGAGGCGCCCCTGCCTGATGCACCCTACAAGAGGCGCCCCTGCCTGACGCACCCTACAAGAGGCGCCCCTGTCTGACCCCCCCTACAGAGGCGCCCCTGCCTGACCCCTCCTACAAGAGGCGCCCCTGCCTGACCCCCCTACAAGAGGCGCCACTGCCTGACCCCCCTACAAGAGGCGCCCCTGCCTGACCCCCCCTACAAGAGGCACCCCTGCCTGACCCACCCTATAAGAGGCACCCCTGCCTGACCCACCCTACAAGAGGCACCCCTGCCTGACCCCCCCTACAAGAGGCGCCCCTGCCTGACCCCCCCTACAGAGGCGCCCCTGCCTGACCCCCCTACAAGAGGCGCCCCTGCCTGACCCCCCTTCAAGAGGCGCCCCTGCCTGACCCACCCTACAAGAGGCGCCCCTGCCTGACGCACCCTACAAGAGGCGCCCCTGCCTGACGCACCCTACAAGAGGCGCCCCTGCCTGACCCCCCTACAAGAGGCGCCCCTGCCTGACCCACCCTACAAGAGGCGCCCCTGCCTGACCCCCCTACAAGAGGCGCCCCTGCCTGACCCACCTACAGAGGCGCCCCTGCCTGACCCCCCTACAGAGGCGCCCCTGCCTGACCCCCCCTACAAGAGGCGCCCCTGCCTGACCCCCCTACAAAAGGTGCCCCTGCCTGACCCCTGCCTGACCCCCCCATTACAAGACGCGCCCCTGCCTGACCCCCCTACAAGAGGTGCCCCTGCCTGACCCCTCCTACAAGAGGTGCCCCTGCCTGACCCCCCTACAAGAGGCGCCCCTGCCTGACCCCTGCCTGACCCCCCCTACAAGAGGTGCCCCTGCCTGACCCCCCCTACAGAGGCGCCCTGCCTGACCCCCCTACAAGAGGCACCCCTGCCTGACCCCCCCTACAAGAGGCGCCCCTGCCTGACCCCCCTACAAAAGGTGCCCCTGCCTGACCTCTGCCTGACCCCCCCATTACAAGAGGCGCCCCTGCCTGACCCCCCTACAAGAGGCGCCCCTGCCTGACCCCTCCTACAAGAGGTGCCCCTGCCTGACCCCCTACAAGAGGCGCCCCTGCCTGACCCCTGCCTGACCCCCCCTACAAGAGGTGCCCCTGCCTGACCCCCCCTACAGAGGCGCCCCTGCCTGACCCCCCTACAAGAGGCGCCCCTGCCTGACCCCTGCCTGACCCCTGCCTGACCCCCCCTACAAGAGGCGCCCCTGCCTGACCCCCCTACAAAAGGTGCCCCTGCCTGACCCCTGCCTGACCCCCCCATTACAAGAGGCGCCCCTGCCTGACCCCCCTACAAGAGGAGCCCCTGCCTGACCCCTTCTACAAGAGGCGCCCCTGCCTGACCCCCCTACAAGAGGCACCCCTGCCTGACCCCCCCTACAAGAGGCACCCCTGCCTGACCCCCCTACAAGAGGCGCCCCTGCCTGACCCCCCTACAAAAGGTGCCCCTGCCTGACCCCTGCCTGACCCCCCCATTACAAGAGGCGCCCCTGCCTGACCCCCCTACAAGAGGCGCCCCTGCCTGACCCCCCCTACAAGAGGCGCCCCTGCCTGACCCCCCCTACAAGAGGCACCCCTGCCTGACCCCCCCTACAAGAGGCGCCCCTGCCTGACCCCCCCTACAAGAGGCGCCCCTGCCTGACCCCCCCTACAAGAGGCACCCCTGCCTGACCCCCCTACAAGAGGCGCCCCTGCCTGACCCCCCTACAAAAGGTGCCCCTGCCTGACCCCTGCCTGACCCCCCCATTACAAGAGGCGCCCCTGCCTGACCCCCCTACAAGAGGCGCCCCTGCCTGACCCCCCCTACAAGAGGCGCCCCTGCCTGACCCCCCCTACAAGAGGCGCCCCTGCCTGACCCCCCCTACAAGAGGCGCCCCTGCCTGACCCCCCCTACAAGAGGCACCCCTGCCTGACCCCCCCTACAAGAGGCGCCCCTGCCTGACCCCCCTACAAAAGGTGCCCCTGCCTGACCCCTGCCTGACCCCCCATTACAAGAGGCGCCCCTGCCTGACCCCCCTACAAGAGGCGCCCCTGCCTGACCCCTCCTACAAGAGGTGCCCCTGCCTGACCCCCCTACAAGAGGCGCCCCTGCCTGACCCCTGCCTGACCCCCCCCTACAAGAGGTGCCCCTGCCTGACCCCCCCTACAGAGGCGCCCCTGCCTGACCCCCCTACAAGAGGCGCCCCTGCCTGACCCCTGCCTGAACCCCCCTACAAGAGGCGCCCCTGCCTGACCCCCCTACAAAAGGTGCCCCTGCCTGACCCCTGCCTGACCCCCCCATTACAAGAGGCGCCCCTGCCTGACCCCCCTACAAGAGGCGCCCCTGCCTGACCCCTCCTACAAGAGGCGCCCCTGCCTGACCCCCCTACAAGAGGCGCCCCTGCCTGACCCCCCCTACAAGAGGCACCCCTGCCTGACCCACCCTACAAGAGGCACCCCTGCCTGACCCCCCCTACAAGAGGCGCCCCTGCCTGACCCACCCTACAAGAGGCGCCCCTGCCTGACCCCTGCCTGACCCCCCCTACAAGAGGCGCCCCTGCCTGACCCCCCTACAAGAGGCGCCCCTGCCTGACCCACCCTACAAGAGGCACCCCTGCCTGACCCACCCTACAAGAGGCACCCCTGCCTGACCCACCCTACAAGAGGCACCCCTGCCTGACCCACCCTACAAGAGGCACCCCTGCCTGACCCACCCTACAAGAGGCACCCCTGCCTGACCCCCCCTACAAGAGGCGCTCCTGCCTGACCCACCCTACAAGAGGCGCCCCTGCCTGACCCACCCTACAAGAGGCGCCCCTGCCTGACCCACCCTACAAGAGGCGCCCCTGCCTGACCCACCCTACAAGAGGCGCCCCTGCCTGACCCCCCTACAGAGGCGCCCCTGCCTGACCCACCCTACAAGAGGCGCCCCTGCCTGACCCACCCTACAAGGGGCGCCCCTGCCTGACCCACCCTACAAGAGGCGCCCCTGCCTGACCCACCCTACAAGAGGCGCCCCTGCCTGACCCACCCTACAAGAGGCGCCCCTGCCTGACCCACCCTACAAGAGGCGCCCCTGCCTGACCCACCCTACAAGAGGCGCCCCTGCCTGACCCACCCTACAAGAGGCGCCCCTGCCTGACCCACCCTACAAGGGGCGCCCCTGGCTGATCCCCCTACAAGAGGCGCCCCTGCGTGACCCACCCTACAAGGGGCGCCCCTGGCTGATCCCCCCCCCCCCCCTGGCATTCACTGGTGCACAGAGGTCACTAGTGTGATCCTGCTCACTATCACAGCGCTAATATTAGAGGCTCGGGGGGATTGTCACCGGCCATACAGTGGAAGAGGTGTGGCGCCGCGGCCAGGGCGACTGACGCTGGAATCTGGGGATCAGGGTTCGATCCCCGGCTCCGGCGGCAGGTCAGCCCAGCACCATGTGACTCTGGGCAATAGCTCGCTTAATCTTCCCGACGGCCCCCCAGCGCCTAGAGACCCTTACGGGTGATTGTGCGCTTTACAAATGTGGACTTTACGTACCTCTACTTACAGAAGGGGCGGGGCCTCCGCCAGACACTAGCTTTCAGAACCCCCTGCTCTGCTCTGACTTGGAAACGCACCTTTGCTTGAATATGAGCGATTTAGACACAGTCCTTGGGCGCCCCCGTGTGGGTATTTTGCTAACTGCAGCTTTGCGTTTCTGATAAACAGGGGACACGTTGTTGCTCATGAGTATAGGGGCCTCGTTCTGAGACCTCCAGTGTTTTTGGTGGTAATTCCCAGCACCCCATCTGAGGTATCTCCTCGGTGTGGTATCACCCACATACTCCGAGTTCAGCAGGTTGGACTGAAGCGTAACAGGAGGCGCCACATTTTTCGCACTCGATTTAACACGTTTTGTGCTTTTCCTAATATTCTATCTTGAAAATGCAAGGTTTTTCCTGGTGAAATAGGTCTGGATAAAATTGTGAAATTGTTAGAATTGCTCACATTTTTGGGCTTCATTGGAGTTTACACAGCACTTGGTGTGAGCATCTATACAGTTAATACAACGCAAAAAAAAAGGCAAGGGCCCTTATTTATGAGGCCTTGCGTGAGTTTTGCGCTTCCGATGCGTCACTTTTTGTGACGCATCGGCGGCGTAAAACATGCCTCCTGATGCGTCACTTTGTAAATAGTGCTTGTAAACCCCTGCGCTACATTATACCTGCGTCAGGTATAATGTATGCAGGGGGGGGCATTCACCCGCAAAAAGCCTCGTAATAGTGACGCAGTGAAATCTATGAGATTTCACTGCATCACTTTTAGGACGCTGTTGCATCTAAATCTTGCACCTGCCTCACAGCAGGCGTAAGACTGACGCAAGCCCTTTCACATGGGGCTTGCCCATGTGAAAGGACGCATTGCTGGAGTTGCGTCTCTTTTGTGACACACTCCAGCAATGCGTCACTTTTGCGCCTACAGATACGTCAGAAATACTGACGTATCTGTAACTCCTTGCGACATGATGCGGCATATTATAAATATGACGCATCAATCATGTCGCAGGGAGAGCGCAGTGAAAAGTGGCGCATCGCGGTTTTCACGCAGCGATGCGTCACTTTTCATAAATGAGGCCCTAGGTTTGGCAAAGCCATTAAGTGTGACCAGTAGCAGCTGGCAGGGAATTAGGGTGGAGGGCCGGTGGACAAAATAAAAAAAGTAAAAAAATACCACCTACCAGTTCCGCCTGCCACGTGTCCCCTCTGCTTCTCGAGCCTCGGAACCAGGAAGCACCAAGACTCCCTATAGCCAGTCACAATGCTGCCATGCAAAGTTGTGATTGGTCTGAGAAAGTTGTGATTGGTCTGAGCGCCCTGAATCGGCACTCAGATGGGGACTAGGGTCCTTGGCATGTTCCCCACCAGGCTTGTGTAATGCAGCCTGGTGCAAAGTGCACATGACTGTTTGGCCGGGTCAAGAAGGCCGGCCAAGCAGTCATGGGGACTTGGAGTGTACAAACCACTCCTCCCCCTGTTTCTCCAGCACGCCCCGTCCTAACCCAGCCCGAACTGGGGAAAAACGATAACTACATTATTATCATTTTATTTTTCCTGCTCAAAGAGCAGTGGGGCGACGCTCCTCCCCCTTAGAGGAGGAGCCGCCCCTGAGTCTGACTTGCATTGAATAATCAAAACAAAAATATTCCTGCTTTGAACTGAACCTGCCCCGGAGAACATGATCTCAGCAATTAAGCTTTGCAGACCACATCCTGGTCAGGATGATAAAAACATAGAGTCCCTTCCCTCATCGCCTACCTCACCCAACTTTTTAATTCCTCCCTCAGTTAAGGCGTAGTGACTGAGTGTCTGACACTAGGCGAGGTCACCCCGCTGCTAAAGAAACCAGATGCAGACCCCGCTGACCTCAACAACTGCTGCCCTATCTCCAACCGCCCATTCCGAGCCAAACTACTGAAAGGCTGTGTGACCCGCCACCGTAACAAGTTCATAAGAAAAACAACCTATTCAATGTACAGCAGTCTGGCTTCGGATCCGGCTGCAGTACGGACACCATAACTTACAACAGAGAGTCCCGTTGTCTTGATCTCTTGAACCCATCCTCAACGTTCAAGGCAGAAAATCGCTGATCCTTTATAAGAATCCAAGGTAATTGTATGGTAATTAAGGTCACTGTTCTAGATTGGTTCAAGTCTTCCTTATCGAACCGATCCCAACAGCCCAGCTTTTGAACTCTGTCCAACTCCAAGCCTCTGCGACAAGGAGTACCACCAGGTTTCAGCCTAATCGCCAACGTTATTCAATCCTCACATGGAGCCACTTTGCTCTCTCCTAGAAAGTTCAAAAACCTCTTTCCATCTCTATGCTGATGACACCCAGACAGACTTTAAAGTTCCACTCTGAAAGATTTTCCAAACTTGTCCAGAACCCTCCGAAATCTTGAGTCGTGGACGCCGCTCCACCACCTCAATGTAACACCCATAAAACCAGAGTTCCTTCTTTCTCCATCTCACCACATCCTGTCTGCAAGGGGCTGGCTAGCCTGCTCCAAGCTACTTGACTGTAAACCACTTCTTATAGACAAGGAAGGAAAAGTCCTTGTGCTTCACGCTTGACACGAACATTAATCATCAAGCTCATATTAATGCCCTAACAAAGGGTGCTCAACTTTAAGTCATGCTTCTCAGGGGGATCAAACAGTTACTTCCTGTGAATGACTTCAAAACAGTAGTTCAAACCATGGTCCTCTTGAAAGTTGACTATTAAACTCTCTTCTAACTGTTATTCCCTAATCAACCGAGATCCTCTAAAGGCAGCCATCACCTCTGCAGCCTGCTTAGTCTCTGATGCAAGGCGATCCAGTCACATCACCCCTGTCCAGACCTCACTCAACTGGCTCCTCAGTGAGGAAGCAAGGTGCAACATCAAGCTGGCCTGCATCGTCCTCGAAACTCTACACGAACGCTCGGAGAATGGCGATTCTCCTAATGTAATTAATAGAGAATCAAGATTTCATTAAAGACACAGAGGCTAACATTATGCATTGCATCCTTTAATGCCGCTCCTGCAGCCCCTTCAAAGAGCGTTACAACAATAAATGACCCTAGAACCAGAACCACATAGACCATAAATAACCCGTTCAAAACATTCCTCCTCTTTTAATGCAGCAAATCCTCTTTCCCCCCTGCATCTTCTGCTTCCTGCTATCCGCCATGTCCTCGTCGGAAACCTCTTCCTTCCTGGTTACTCTGTGGGAAAAAATACCAAACCGGTCGCCAATGTTTTACTTTCTACATATTCCTTCTGTCAGTAAATCATCTATCATCAACATCTATGTGAAAATACACCTTTCGCATCTAACAACATCAGAACAGTCTTATTGCCAGCTCTCCCACCAGAACCCCGCTCTTCCTCCATTTCTCCTTCTGTTTTATTATTTTTAAAAAATTGAGGGTTGCCAAGGGCGGGATAATGTTAGCCTTCGTGTCTTTAATGAAATCTTGATTCTCCATTCATTACATTAGGAGAATCTTCCTTTCATTTCAAGTCCGGAGGCTGTCATTATGCGTGTTGAAAGCCCTTCAACACCATATTTGACACATGCTTTATTGGTCTAAAATAATGCTTTGCAAAAGTACCAACATTTGTCCGCTTTAAGAATTTCCCCCAACCCACCACCAGACAAATACCAGTCACTTGCCAGAGCTCATGGAATTGAATGAGGCTCGAACACGGTCACATCAGGACCTCCTTCTTTCGTGATCTCTTTCAGCCATTTTGCAATAGTTGCTGTGCTCAGAACACCACAGGGCTTCACGTCAAGATATCAATAGACTTTCTCTAGGTTTCCAAAATTCAAGTACTCTGTTCTCGAACCAGTCATACAATTCACCACACACAACTTCTTTTCATCTGGAAATCTCAGATAATAAATTGACTCGGACATAGCCTTTGTTCTCTTTCAGATCTCAAAATAAACTCAGTCCGGACCAATAACCTTGTTACCTACCTCTAATGTTTTCCCATCTGAAACTCTTCGGTGTGAAACTAAACATAGTAAAGTTGCTAATTTCTTGGACTGCCTCTTCAAATCCAAGTATATATTCGCAGGTCAATTTGATAACAATGAAAACACGTTGACATCCCACAGCACATTGTAATGTGCCCTCGGTGGTCTTCTTAACTCCACACTCTTAATAATTCTGCATACCATAACATTCTTACCTAACAACCTACCAGCAACTTGAATGAATGAATGTTGGATTTATAGAGCGCGTGGTTACCCTGGAGCGTCCCAGCGCTGTACCACTGGGGAACCCGTCCTGGCTTTCCCTGTGAGATGGTCCCTTTACCCCAAGCATCCCCAGCCGTGGTGGGGCCGGATTGGAGATTAAGCAAGCTATTGCCCAGAGTTGCAGCGTGGGACCCATGGTTTGAGAGGCACCGAGGCGAGATTTATCGGGCCCGCTGACATTGGTCCTGCACCCGGCAGTGGCGGGAATTGAACCCTGGTCCCGGGCCGACCTCAGCCTCCGGGTCTGCCGCCTCTAACCGTTGAGCCACACTTCTCGTCTTGTGGAAGACCTGCCGGAATGGCTGACCTGTAAGAATTCATAGTCCGATATCCTTGACCTTTTTCAAAATGTTCAACTAAAAAATGTATCAACTCCACTATCGGAGCCTCCATAGGACCCAAACTCTTTTCCATGCACCAACAGGCACAAACTCTCCATATTCCTTTATATCTTCTCCTTCTATATTCTTTAATAAACCTTCCCTTGCTGGAATCAAAAAGGGTCCTGCACCTGCTAACTCCATCACCGTTGGGAACCAAACCTGCAAAACCCAAAATGGTGTCACCAACATTATCTAACGTCACTCCTGTCTGAGAACTCTCTGAATCATTGCGAAAGGTGGAAACACCTAGTCTCTTTTCCCCTTCTATACCTGCTGAAATGCATCTAGCACTGACCCCATCGGTTCCGGCTTCCAGCTGTAATAATTCTCTATCTGATAAGTTAGTCGGCTCACAAACAGATCCACCTGCAATGGCCCCCTAATCTTGTCTATCCTGCAAGAACAACTCTGATCCAACTTCTAGATGCTGTAATCCCTCAAATGTCCTGAATTCCAATCTGCTGTCAAGTGTAAAACCGCTGATAGGTACTTTGCCTTTACTGCTGTCCTGTGCTCCAGGCAAAAATCCCAAAACTCCTTTGCCAACTCTGTCAATCCTTGGGATCTGCCCCCACCACCAAATCTGTTGATATATACAATAGCCAAACTTTGTCCTTTTTATGAACACAGATTGACCTTCTAAACTCCTCCTGAAACTTTTCTGCGCATACAACCTAGCTATCAACTCTAAACAATGTATTTGACATAACTTCTCTTACTTTGTCCAAACTCCACCTGTCTGCTGTTCTCCTAAAAAGTACTCCCCAACCACTCAGACTTGCATCTGTCTCCAGAGCAAAATTTGGAGCAAATCCAAAAATTGCACGCCCATTCCAGACCTCCATATTGTGTTAATCCAAAGTAATTCTTCCTTCTCATCCACACTCAAACTCTGTCTAAAATAAAATTCTGAATCTGGAGAACCTCCTTCCTCATCTTCCTCTCTGCAAGGTGCACCATACTCTCTACTGTATTGTTGAAAGTAATCCAAAACCACACAGTAGTTTTAAGTATTTATTTCTGCTGCCCCGCAGTGCGTCCACAGTCAGGACATCCCGCGGATGCAACTGGAGCAAGTCCTGCATTCCTCCACCAACACTCTAAAAGAACTTAGAACATTACACAGAAGTAAACACAGCACATGCGTGGAAAACTTAATAAGGAATACAACACATCTCCCTTAACCCCTCCCATGCTGATGACGGAGCCGCTCCATCATCAGCCGCGGTCGCGCTGTGCTGATGACGGAGCGGTTCCGTCATGGCCCACCCAGCTCGATAGAACGCTCATGCGCGGCGCGAATTCCGCGCCTGCGCTGAGCGTTCTATTGAGCGGCGCGGGCCGTGACGGAACCGCTCCGTCACGAGCACAGCTCAACTGACGCTGGTGACGGAGCAGTTCCGTCACCAGCATGCGGCCGCCCCGCCCCCTTAGCACTGCGGCGGAATAGCCGCCGCAGTGAAGGGGTTAAACAAAGCAAAAGGGAAAATAAAATAAAGGAAACCTATATACACAAAATCAACACCAAACAGAGAACAACAAAGGATATGGAGCGATAACTGTAAAATGCATATTACACAACATTATCTGACTAAATCAAGAACGCTTCCAGGAGGTTCCCTTGAGCAACTTGCACCTTTGATTCTGGAAGCCACAGAACCTTCACCATTGTCTAGTGATTCAGACAATTACCATAGTCAACATTTTGATCTTACCTTTGGACATTGTTGTACAGTGCCCTCCTCTCCAGCTCTTGTGTTGTGCGCATCAGGGCATTTGGCTACTATCCTGACTTTCCAAACGTTGCCATCCAGGGTAATTACACAATTAGGCCTCAATTGGGAGTCTGGCTGTCAATGGACCACCAGTCTGGCAGGGGCGTGGCAGTGGCGTTATTTCCTACTGCCCAATTATGACTCGAGCAGTGGGACCACCGGCGCCACCAGGAAACCGCCATTTCCCGAAGGTGGCGTGGCGGTCATGAGGCCACAATATGCTTGGTGGGACCACCTTGGTCCTGCCAAGCATATTTCGAGTTTCCTCTCCGCCAGGGATTTCATGGCGGGTCCTCCTTCATGAAAACCATGGCAGAGAGGAAACAAAGGGGGCCCTACAGGGGCGCTCACGCCCTGTGAATGCACACAGGGGGGCACAACATGTTCCCACCTGGGTGCATGCACACCAGTACCTGCATGGCATGGACTTTCAAGTACATGCCGTGAAAGAACTGGTTTTGGCATTCCCATTGCGGTGCCTGTTTTTAAAGGCACTGCCGTGGGAACGCCCAAAAAAGCCAGCCAGAAACTAGTTTAGCCTGTAATCTGGCAGGCTGCCCGACCACAAGTTTGGTGGGGTGGCAGCGGGGAAGACCTGCAGCTGCACCGTTAAACTCGTAATTGGGCCCTTAGTGAAAAGCTTCTGTATTTTCAGAGCCTTCCCAAGCTTGGCTGCCGCTTTATTGATAAATCCCTGTTTTAGGATTCCCACCCAGTCTTCCACTTTGAGCTCATGTGGTCTTGTCTTCCACCTGCTGTCATACCAATCTTTGAGGTTACATTGCTTCCTCTTCACTCTCAAAGCACCTTCTCCTTCCCTTCCCCACTTTTCCCTGAGCCACCAGGGACACAAACTGATGCCGGATCCCTTCCCTTGAACAATTTAAAAGGGCTAACTCCAGTAATAGTGAGCAGAGTTATGAGGTACAGCCACAACCTTTCTCTAAGGGTACTCTTTCAGCCACCCCCATTCTTATGTGCTTCCACTACATACCCCTTCAACACTCTGAACCTCTCAATCTGTCCATTTTCATGAGGTTCGTACGGTGTAGTAGTCACGCGTTTAATACCACAATGCCTACGGAATGCTTCCATCTCCACAGACGTGGACTGTACACCATTGTCTGTGACTAACGTGGAAGGACACCCCTCTCATGCAAATACCCCCTTGAAGAATTCTAAGACCACGCCAGTGGTGGCTTGTGGACAATTCTCACCTCTGGCCACTTGAAATGATAATCAACCATCACCAAAGCAAACCAAACATCCACTAGTGAAAAATTAAATGGTCCTGAAATATCAAAAGCAATTTTTTGCCACTGCATTTCAGGCCATTCAACACTCTTCAAAGGAGGGTTGCATACTTTCAGAATCCCTTACCGTCCGGTCAGTCGCCCAAGCCATATCAAGCCACCAGAAATAAACCTGCACCAACCGTTTCAAGGTGGACATACCTGGATGTTCTTTATGTGCTAGTTTAAGAATAATTTCTTGTATCCCTTTAGGAGGAACATATTTAATTCCTTTGACTAATAAATCACCTTCCATCTCAAGTTCTTCCGCTACTTTGTACATTGATAGCACTTCAGGCCTGACCTCTTTTTTTGGTCACCCTTCTAAAACACATTTCCTGGTAGCTTGCCACATGTAATTGGCACTTTCACATTCATTCCAAACTCTCCAGACATCTTTAGTGGTTGCAACCATCTCTCATCCATTAACCATTTTGGAATCCCTCATCTCATGAAGGGTCCGAGACACAAAAGTGACATTCCACTCTTCCTTCTGCTCCTTTGTGATAGCACCCCCCCAATACTGTACAAACTTGTATCCACAGTAATTATACACTCCTCGTTCATACAAAATTGCTTAAAGGTGGGTGCCGTAACAGTTTCTTGTTTTATATTCCCAAATGGTCTGTTGATGGTCTGACCACTCATAAGAGACATTTTGCCACAACAATTGTGTAAGAGGTTCCATTTTAGTAGCAAAATGTTCTTTAAATTTGCTATAATATTTGCACATTCCAGAAAACAACAATAATTGCTCCTTGTTGATGAGAGCAGGAACATTCACAAAAGCTTCAACATTGGATTTCTTCAGAACCACCCGATCACCAGACAAGGCGTGCCCAAGATACTCTACAGATTAAACATATTGCATATCTGCCCTTTAACCTCTTGCATGCGCTGCAAATTTTAGTGCTGTGCGGGTCTTTACTTAGTGGGCGGGATTTGGATGGCCCCCGGCCATCGTGAGCACACGCCCACCGTGACTCATGACGGCCGGGGGCAGTCATGAGCATGCAAGGGGTTAAGAGTCAGACCATGTTTTGCCAGCCTGTTCAATACATCAGTCAAATGCCTCATATGTTTTTCTTCATTCATAGAAAATATTAAAATGCCATGTTGGAAACATTTTACATACTGATCAGCATTCTTAAAATGTGGAACCTCGATCTCTGAAAAACAGAGGCTGCTGAAGCCAAGCCGAATGACATCCAGGTGTATTGATACAACCCATGGGGGGGGAAATGAAAGCCGTTAAATGTCTCGATTCCTCCGCCTATTCGATCTGATGATACGCGGACCTAAGGTCCAAAGTGGAGAAAACTTTACCACCTTCCAACATTGACACTATCTCATTGATGTTGTGCAAAGATTGATAGCCAATTATTAAATCTGCATTCAGCGCTCTCAAATCTACGCACACCCTCATTGTTTGATCAGCTTTGTGCACCAAAACAATGAGAGAAACCCATTCAGCTGACTCAATCGCCTTAATTATGCCATCACTGACCAATTTGTTGAGCATGCCCCTCAATTCATCACTCATGTTAATGAGAACCCCTTTTATAATAACCAGTAGCTGCATATTCTGAAAACTTGTCTGCATCACAGAATATAGAATCTGCTTCATGAGAAAACTTTAATTAAATGAAAATCCAGTCTCTGGTAGTCATGAGACCATCTATTTACCTTCGGGGCGGAACTACAACCGACAATAAGTACCTCAACCATAGCAATTTAGCCC
This sequence comes from Lissotriton helveticus, assembly GCF_964261635.1. Lineage (NCBI taxonomy): Eukaryota > Metazoa > Chordata > Amphibia > Caudata > Salamandridae > Lissotriton > Lissotriton helveticus. Next base: position 26,083,612 of record NC_136070.1, on the reverse strand, counting down.
TGAAGAAGTCGCTGTGCACTTCATGGTAGCAACAAAACACGTCATGGTTGTGCTAAGACTATGCACGAAGGAACGCACAACAGGGACAATAAATCCTGGAACCACTTAGAGCAGTGGATGAACAGTGTTTCTTTCTTTCCTACACTCACAACTGTACTAACTTAAGTCTATGTACTACTAGCATGTGCATGGGACCTTTGAGTTCTTTCAATCACAAAGAAGGGGGCCCGTAATAGGATACGTAGGCAGGGGAAACAGGGGAAAACAAGGTAATACCAACAAGGAAAAAACCCACTGCCCGAACACTATAATTAAAGTGCTATTCATCACTAATATGTATACAACCGCACAAAAACCTGCCCCCTACGGAACAGAACACAGACTTTTCAAATCAATTACTTCAAATATATTATCTTAAATCACACAAAGCATGAATATATAAAGATTAATAAATAATAATGAATACACAAATTTCCCAGGCACAACAGGCACACTGCAACACACCCATTCAATCAGACCAATACGTACTCATACATTCAAAAGCAAACAAATCCAACAGACTCTCTAAATAGCATTCTAATAATGCCTGCCCCCCCTTTGACAACAAAGGTGATAGCACTAGGGAGCCACAAATAGCCAGATGAGAGAATGGTAATGTCAACAAAGTATCATTTTATCAATTGAAAACAGTAGTTGGTACAATTCATTTATACAAACATATTTTTTCGTTGACATAAATGGACAGGCTCAGGGGGAGGAAAGAAAAAAAAAGGACTCCAGGGCTGATGCGCGTTTCGGTGTGTGACCCCGATATTGGGTCTCACCTTATTCAGGGAGCAATGATTTAGGAAAACGGAGGAGGAAGCGACTGGACTGAACAAGCGAGGATCCCATCCACGTCGGAGAAAGTGATGGTGAAAGTCCAGATGGATGCCAAGAAACTGATCTTCCTGGCTAGAAACAATGACATGAGGCAGGTCCCAACACTACACGGAGAAATCATTAAAGATGAAGGTCGCCAACGGTAGATAGGGTGGGGGACCAGAAACTGGCCTGGTGGCCCCCAGTGGGCCGGATGAGGAACCGGACACTCCTATTCAGATGCTTCATAACAGAGGGCCGGAAAGCATCCTTCACCGAGGGGGACTTTATTCTGACGTATCGAAAATGTGTGATTTTGACTAGGAGGTTGTCCATGTGCATGGTGCAGCTTTCCGGCTCTCTGTCGTGAAGTATCTGAATTTGCTTTTATTATTGCTTCCTTTCTGCACTGATAGTGCACTGATGGTGCAAGGTATATAGACTGTGTGTGTGCAGTGTATATGAGGTCCAATTACATTTTTGCAAATCCAACTTATTATAGTACACCATACAATACTTCTTCAATGAGTCTTTGGTCATGTGTGCTCGCTCTTTCATTCCCTTGTAAATGTTTATCTGTGAAAAGGGCCTCTCTACATTGGCACTTGAGACCGGCAAGGCGAAAACAGCCAGTAGAAATTTTATGACTGGTGACTGACCTATCTTTCCATGCCAATCTTGGTGCACCTGAAGATTGTGATTCTCTGGGACAGGTTCTGTAAAATATGCGTTGAACTGGGCCATATTCCCTCAGTTATAGAAGCGATCAAAAATGAAGCAGAACTTTTCAATGTCTGGAGAAAATTCCCCTTTACGGAGGGGATCTAGAACTTGTGCAGGGTAATAATAACCCACATTTGTAAAGCGCACAATCACCCGTAAGGGTCTCTAGGCACTGGGGGCCGTCGGGAAGATTAAGCAAGCTATTGCCCAGAGTCACATGGTGCTGGGCTAATCTGCCGCCGGTGCCGGGGATCGAACCGTGATCCCCCGAATCCGGAGTCAGTCGCACTAGCCGCGGCGCCACACCTCTTCCAGCAGGGTACCGCAGTGAGGCTTCATTGACTGCCGATGCCATGGTGGGTGTAGTGACATTTCATGCAAGCCATTTCTCATACATTGTAAAATAAAAGCTCCTGCGTTGCTCCTCAACATTTCTTTGTTTACCAAGTGGCAAGCACTCTAACATGAAACATGTTGCAGTGCCAAAGTCACTGAAAGTGTCTCCCTGCCTACTCCCAAGGAGATGTTTCACATCTACACCAATTTCACGTCACTATCAAGATGCGACCGAAGATCCTCATATTTCTTGCCTTTGGCATCATCACTCAGCAAAAATTCTGTAAACGGTCGCCACTTGGATAATATAGCATTCACGGCCTCTAGGACTGAGAACCATCGGCTAAATTAAACAGTTGGATGGACTCTTTCTTTGATGCCACACAAAGCTCAAAATGAGAAATATTTGTGTTTTAGTTCCCGCGCATAACAAAACAGTGCACCAGAATGAACCTCAAAGTCAATAGCATCCCTCATGAACTCTGAAGATTGTAAAGATGCTTTCAGCATACCATCTAACAAGTGGCAAGGATCTCCTACAGGGAAGTACTTCATCTCAGGAAACGATTTTGACAGGCCATCACACAACTTTTTCACATACGTACCTGAATCACTGCAAATACAAACAATATCTCTCCAATCTTTGTTGAACTTGGACACTGCGTTCCATGTTTTCCAAATGTCTGGTGTCATGTTTTCACCACTAGCCCAGTTGCTTGGTGAAAGCACTCTTTTCACACATACCTGTCACAACACCTTGCATTGAATGTTTAAAGCCTGGGTTGTTTGTCAATTCACCTCCTATCAATACTGACTCGCTAGAAAAAGAAGCTGATGTATCAAAGGGTTTCACTCATTCTCTGTCTGTGGGTAAATGTGATGGTACATATTGGGAAAGATTCTTATGAAACCAGCCATTTTACCCATCAGTGTGTTAGAAAGGCGATCCCACGGGAGACAGAAGATGTCTGACTGACCACCCTGAGACTCACCAATCCTCTATGGAATAGGCCGAGCGCCGTCGAGCGCCCTCCTTCGTGAGGTCCTTCTCCTATAATCGTAACAGACGAGCAACCCCACCACCACAAAGGACACCACACGAGAGTAGATTCTAAAGAGTCTTTATATAAGGAATAATGGCAATTTCTCGCAGCAATATACAGGCAAAGGGGGTCGAGGGACCCTTAGAGTCTTGGTATCAAGGAAGAAGGAGTAGCGGGACAGTCTTGGTCCAGTGGGCACTAAGGTACCCGGCGCACAGCTCTCAATCCTTGAGCTGGGGAGTGCAAGGAGCCGCGACAGCGTCAGCAGGGCTCGGAAGATGGTTCAGCGTAGTCGGGCCGCGACAGCGTCAGCAGGGCTCCGAGGGTGTTTCAGCGTGGTCGGGCCGCGACAGCGTCAGCAGGGCTCCGAGGATGTTTCAGCGTGGTCGGGCCACGACAGCGTCAGCAGGGCTCCGTGGATAGTTCAGCGTGGTCGGGCCGCGACAGCGTCAGCAGGGTTCCGAGGATGTTTCAGTGTGGTCGGGCCGCGACAGCGTCAGCAGGGCTCCGAGGATAGTTCAGCGTGGTCGGGCCGCGACAGCGTCAGCAGGGCTCCGAGGATAGTTCCAGGCACAAGAGTTCTTATCAGGATCAGCCGCGACGAGGTCAGCAGGGCTTAGACTCCAGGATACAACTCCCGTCTCAACCCAGGGCTCGCCCAGATATAGGACGGGAGTCCTTTGATGTCCGGACCCTCGCGCCTGGGGGTCAGAGGGGCCGGGATGAGGGTGTCCAGACACCCAGCAGGGGGGTGGAGCCAGCGCTCAGGGGGACCGGAGGGCGATCGATACCAGGCATCCGGGGACGGCTGGAGGGCCATCGAAACTCCCCTTTTCTTAGATCCGTCGAGTGGCCACTCTACCACCTGGGAGGGATTTTGGTGCCTCGATGTCGGCTTCGCTGGGGCCGTGGCCGGGGTCGGGCCGAGGCCATGTGCTCTGGACGTGATGGGCCCAAGATGGAGTCGGGCCTGAAATGGTGGTCCGGGGTGGTAGCCGGACCTGCCGGGTTGGGCGCGTAGGTTTCGCCCGGTGGTTGCTCTCGTCGAGAGTTCGTGGAGGGTAATGCCAGGGGCGACAGTGGTTCTCTGGCGGGCCGATGTCGTCCCGGGCCCGTCAGGCAGGAGGTGTGGGACCACGCCACGAGGCCGGGTCCAACACAGTGAAAGAATCAACCGTAGCCAAAATATCAAATATGATTTTGATATTTCCTGTTTCTCTAAGGTTTATAAAATAATTAAATAAGACCTAAAACTTGCATCTAAACTAGTTTGCAGAGTTTTGCTACTCTGCGCTCCGCATTGAGCACCCAGTTCGGCAAGATAACCTCTGCCTACCTCAAAGCTGAGTTTACCGGCATGCTGCCACTCACGCCTAAACAGTGGTCCACATTGTGAAATTTCCCCCTCAGAACAGCAGCATCATTCATACTATAAGTACAAGAATAGTATTTAATACTGGAAATCGAGGGACATTTGCTCACGTTGGCACCAACTTGCCGAGCTTGCAATATTGTATCTTCATTTCATCAAGCTTCAGTGTAAGGGAACTCCTCAGCCAATAAATAAAATAACCAGTTGGGAGTTACGTGCAGCGCACAGGGATTGGCTGAGGCAACACTGACATCCCAATCCTGAGTAGCAATACACATCATGGTACTCTCCCACTCCCAGAATATGTTTGGCTCTGACTCTGGCTGCCAGTGCCAGGCGACTCGAAAGTGTCAATATTATGGATGCATGTTGCCCGTTAGAAAAACATAAATCAATAACGGACTACAGACATTACGCTGATTTCACTGAGGGTCGGTGTAAGTAGCGGATAGATGGTTACCTTGGCTCGCCCTCAACATCAACAGTACTCTTTGGCGAGGCTGTGGAGGAGACATTTCCTCCAATCTCTGTTGTTAAGGAATGGATTTATCGCGTGAGTGGAGTCCCCCGTTATTTTACACAACGCTGCTGAATAGGAAAGTGCTTACTTTCTGCGTCTGTTCAAACATTAGCGCTGGGAGGTATTCTGGCAGTTTCCTCGCTGTTTCAACCAGCAAGTAAGAATGTTTCAAATGCATCCTATTTGTATCACCATCATGTTACGCCTTGCTACTTCTTGGCTGTTAGAGATTCTAGCACTCTTGCGGGTCAATGTAAGTTTTTCCTGCCACTGCCAACTCTCTCCCGTCACTCTACCCTCTCTCCATACCACTTCCCTCTCTTTCTCTCTCTGCCTCCTTTTGTCTTCTGTGGCTATTTTCTCTTTTTGTCTCTACGTGTATGTAGTTCTCTCTCTCTTTTCTTGCAAATCTCCTTCTCTCAGTTGTCCACGCTCATGTCTCTCTTGTCAGTGGTGATCTTTCTCGTCCCTGACCCCTTCTTTCGTCAGTGTTTGTGAAATGTTCTTAACGTTAGTGTTACTTGGCCGTATTGAATGTTTCAAAGTGTAGTTTCCTAAAGAGGCCATATTATCTGTGGTAACAGCCAGGAGAAATAAATTGAAAACACCTAGGCGGAAATAAGCAGCCTAAAAATAGGATTTGCAAGATGTGATAGGAATGCCTGACATCAGAAAACACTTCCCAGCAGCAAGATTTGAAATCAAGCTCTGAAGAAATGTTGACTGTTTTTGAAATGAAGCCTTTAGCAGTGGGGGCCGGTACAAGTATTGAATCCGCCGCACCCTGCCTCCTCCTCCTTAGCCTCCTCCGTTATTGTGAACAAGCCTGATAAACATTACACCTTCATCATCCCAGTGGTCCCAGTGGTCCCACTTGTAAAGAAAGTTTAATGAAAGTGAATGAAATTTGATTGTAATGCAAATATAGTGGCTGACACTTCTCTCAGTCAGCAGGTAGCCCTTGGTGCAATGACTCTCATAGTGTACTTGTTAGAAGTAGGGGTTGACGACTGGCTGAACAACAATGCTCTGCACACGAACGGAACTCCGTGGAATTCGGCAAAGGTTTTGTGTAACTCCGCGAATTCCACAGAGTGAAACTCTACAAGCTCCACCCAGGCCTATTCTAAACCCTGCATCTTTAGACCAAAGACAACAAAACTGAAAAGGCAAAAGGAAGAAGAAACAATATATTAGTGACATCCCTAAACACCAGAACACAAGCAGAATAATGTTAGCCCAGTCTTTCCCTGCTGCTACCTTGTTTAACAAAGTTACATTGTTTTGGCCCCTTCAGGAAGAAATAAAAATTACTTTTTTACTCTCCTTTTCCTTTCTTTGAATGACATTTAGTTTGTGGTTGTGCAGGTCTTTATCAGTGTTTACATGTTTACACTGGTGTGGGCTATTTCCCTTTCAGTGGGGTTTTATCAGTTGTTATAGGTTTAAACCAGAAACAGGTTAGCCTAAATACATCAATAGTGGGGAGTCGCTTGTCTCATTCTATCTAGGATAGCTCAGAGGGTTCAGCATCTGCTGCGTGGATCTTTGTGCATTATGCAGGTATGAGGTTCTAATACCAGTAAGATAGCTGAGAGTGCAAAGAGTTGATGCACCTGCTGCAGAAACGGGAGTCATCAGGGTCACATGCTCCAGTTCTGGCAGTTTAATGTAACTATTGTGGATGGGTGTAATCTGCACGTCATGCTGTACAATGGTAGTAAGATAACAAAAGGGGTTTATGCACCTGCAGCAAAGAGGGGTGGGTATGTGTGAGAGAGACCTATATCATATAGGACTCACGCCCTTTGACTAATTGCACTCTGTATTCCTGGTTGACTGTGGGCAGTGTTCAAATGTCAGGGACAAGTTACCTGAAAGGAACGTGTAACATGCAGGTGGACGCACCCCTACTCCAGGGATACTGGTGAACCCTGAACGAAGACATATCCACCTCTGGACACCAAAACCAGGCTAAAAACCCAGATATAGGGGGTGCCCCAGTTGATGGTTGTGTGTGCAGAGCAGTGTGTTTGAGGGCACAATTTCCACAACTCTCTGCGCTGTGAGGAGTGGTGATGAGCTGTGAGAGGAGCAGTGGAACTCAGTGAGAGCTCGTGTCCGAGGAGGGAGCCGTGAGTGGAACAGAGGTGCTCAGTGAGCACTTGTGTTCAAGGAGTGAGATGAGCAGAGGTGCTCAGCTCACGTCTGAGCATGGAGCCATGAGAGGAGCAGTGGTGCTCAGTGCGTGCTAATGTCCGAGTAGTGAGCCATGAGTGGAGAAAAGGTACTCAGCTCGCGTCCGAGGAGGGAGCCCTGAGAGGAGCAGTGGTACTCAGTGAGTACTCGTGTCCAAGTGGTGAGCCCTGTGAGGTACAGAGGTGCTCAGTGAGTAGTTACGTCCAAGGAATGAGCCGTGAAAGGAGCAGAGGCGCTCAGTGAGTGCTCGCGTCCGAGGAGGGAGCCCTGAGAGGAGCAGTGGCGCTCAGTGAGTGCTCGCGTCCGAGGAGGGAGCCCTGAAAGGAGCAGAGGCGCTCAGTGAGTGCTTGTGTCTGAGGAGGGAGCCGTGAGTGGAGCAGAGGCGCTCAGCAGAGGTGCTCAGTGCGTGCTTGCATCCAAGGGGTGAGCTGCGAGAAGAGAAATGGTGCTTAGTGAGTGCTCACATGTGAGGGGTGAGCTGTGAGAGGGGCAGTGGTGCTCAGTGAGTGAACACGTTCATAAGAGGAGCAGTGGTGCACAGTGAGTGCTCATGTTGAGGGGGTGAGCCATGAGGAACAGTGGTGCTCAGTAAGTGCTCACATGTTAGACGTGAGAGGGGGAGTGGTGGTCAGTGAGTGCTCACATCTGAGGGCTGAGCCATGAGTGGAGCAGAGGCGCTCAGTGAGTGCTCGCGTCTGAGGAGGGAGCCATGAGTGGAGCAGAGGCGCTCAGTGAGTGCTCGCGTCTGAGGAGGGAGCCGTGAGTGGAGCAGAGGCGCTCAGTGAGTGCTCGCGTCTGAGGAGGGAGCCATGAGTGGAGCAGAGGCGCTCAGTGAGTGCTCGCGTCTGAGGAGGGAGCCGTGAGTGGAGCAGAGGCGCTCAGTGAGTGCTCGCGTCTGAGGAGGGAGCCGTGAGTGGAGCAGTGGCGCTCAGTGAGTGCTCATGTCTGAGGAGTGAGCCGTGAGTGGGGCAGAGGCGCTCAGTGAGTGCTCGCGTCTGAGGAGGGAGCCGTGAGTGGAGCAGAGGCGCTCAGTGAGTGCTCGCGTCTGAGGAGGGAGCCATGAGTGGAGCAGAGGCGCTCAGTGAGTGCTCGCGTCTGAGGAGTGAGCCATGAGTGGAGCAGAGGCGCTCAGTGAGTGCTCGCGTCTGAGGAGGGAGCCGTGAGTGGAGCAGAGGCGCTCAGTGAGTGCTCGCGTCTGAGGAGGGAGCCGTGAGTGGGGCAGTGGCGCTGAGTGAGTGCTTGCGTCTGAGGAGGGAGCCATGAGAGGGGAAGTGGTGCTCATTGAGTGATCATGTTTGTGAGAGGAGCAGTGGTGCTCAGTATGTGCTCACGTCCGAAGAGTGAGCCATGAGAAGAGCAGTGGTGCTCACATCTGAGGGGTGTTGGAGTTTGGGGAGCTAGAGGTTAGAGGCAGGAGAGAGCCACCCCAGATTCATAGAGAACACTCTCAGTAAAAGAGAAGCCATTGTGTCCTCTGGTGTGTTAACAAGGAGCCAGTTGTGCAGTCGGGATCTATTTTGTTCTCTGGTGTGTTAATAAGGAGCCAGCTGTGCAGTCGGGATCCATTGTGTCCTCTGGTGTGTTAACAAGGAGCCAGTTGTGCTATTTGGATCCATTGTGTCCTCTAGGGTGTTAACAAGGACCCAGTTGTGCTATCAGGATCCATTGTGTCCTCTGGTGTGTTAACAAGGAGCCAGTTGTGCAGTCAGGATCCATTGTGTCCTCTAGGGTGTTACCAAGGAGCAAGTTGTGCAGTCGGGATCCATTGTGTCCTCTGGTGTGTTAACAATGAGCCAGTTGTGCAGTCGGGATCCATTGTCTCCTCTGGTGTATTAACAAAGAGCCAGTCGTGCAATAGGGATCCATTGTGTCCTCTTGTGTGTTAACAAGGAGCCACTTGTGCTGTCGGGATCCATTGTGTCCTCTGGTGTGTTAACAAGGAGCCAGTTGTGCAGTCTGGATCCATTGTGTCCTCTGGTGTGTTAACAAGGAGCCAGTTGTGCAGTCGGGATCCATTGTGTCCTCTGGTGTGTTAACAAGGAGCCAGCTGTGCAGTCTGGATCCATTGCGTCCTCTTGTGTGTTAACAAGGAGCCAGTTGTGCAGTCTGGATCCATTGTGTCCTCTGGTGTGTTAACAAGGAGCCAGTTGTGCAGTCGGGATCCATTGTCTCCTCTGGTGTGTTAACAAGGAGCCAGTTGTGCAGTCGGGATCCATTGTGTCCTCTGGTGTGTTAACAAGGAGCCAGTTGTGCAGTCGGGATCTATTTTGTTCTCTGGTGTGTTAATAAGGTGCCAGCTGTGCAGTCAGGATCCATTGTGTCCTCTGGTGTGTTAACAAGGAGCCAGCTGTGCAGTCGGGATCCATTGTGTCCTCTGGTGTGTTAACAAGGAGCCAGTTGTGCTATTTGGATCCATTGTGTCCTCTAGGGTGTTAACAAGGACCCAGTTGTGCAGTCGGGATCCATTGTGTCCTCTGGTGTGTTAACAAGGAGCCAGTTGTGCAGTCAGGATCCATTGTGTCCTCTAGGGTGTTACCAAGGAGCAAGTTGTGCAGTCGGGCTCCATTGTGTCCTTTGGTGTGTTAACAATGAGCCAGTTGTGCAGTTGGGATCCATTGTCTCCTCTGGTGTATTAACAAAGAGCCAGTCGTGCAATAGGGATCCATTGTGTCCTCTGGTGTGTTAACAAGGAGCCACTTGTGCTGTCGGGATCCATTGTGTCCTCTGGTGTGTTAACAAGGAGCCAGATGTGTCCTCTGGTGTGTTAACAAGGAGCCAGTTGTGCAGTCGGGATCCATTGTGTCCTCTAGTGTGTTAACAAGGGGCCAGTTATGCAGTCGGGATCCATTGTGTCCTCTGGTGTGTTAACAAGGAGCGAGTTGTGCAGTCGAAATCCATTGTGTCCTCTAGGGTGTTAACAAGGAGCCAGTTGTGAAGTTGGGATCCATTGTGTCCTCTGGTGTGTTAACAAGGAGCCAGTTGTGCAGTCAGGATCCATTGTGTCCTCTGGTGTGTTAACAAGGAGCCAGTTGTGCAGTCGGGATCCATTGTGTCCTCTGGTGTGTTAACAAGCAGCCAGTTGTGCAGTCGGGATCCATTGTGTCCTCTGGTGTGTTAACAAGCAGCCAGTTGTGCAGTCGGGATCCATTGTGTCCTCTGGTGTGTTAACAAGGAGCCAGCTGTGCAGTCGGGATCCATTGTGTCCTCTGGTGTGTTAACAAGGACCCAGCTGTGCAGTCAGGATCCATTGTGTCCTCTAGGGTGTTTACAAGGAGCCACTTGTGCAATCGGGATCCATTGTGTCCTCTGGTGTGTTAACAAGGATCCAGCTCTGCAGTTGTGATCCATTGTGTCCTCTGGTGTGTTAACAAGGAGCCACTTGTGCAATCGGGATCCATTGTGTCCTCTGGTGTGTTAACATGGATCCAGCTGTGCAGTCGTGATCCATTGTGTCCTCTAGGGTGTTAACAAGGAGCCACTTGTGCAATCAGGATCCATTGTGTCCTCTAGGGTGTTAACTAGGACCCAGTTGTGCAGTCGGGATCCATTGTGTCCTCTGGTGTGTTAACAAGGAGCCAGTTGTGCAGTCAGGATCCATTGTGTCCTCCAGGGTGTTACCAAGGAGCCAGTTGTGCAGTCGGGATCCATTGTGTCCTCTGGTGTGTTAACAATGAGCCAGTTGTGCAGTCGGGATCCATTGTGTCCTCTGGTGTGTTAACAAGGAGCCAGTCGTAAAATAGGGATCCATTGTGCCCTCTGGTGTGTTAACAAGGAGCCAGTTGTGCAGTTGGGATCCATTGTGTCCTCTGGTGTGTTAACAAGGAGCCAGTTGTGTCCTCTGGTGTGTTAACAAGGAGCCACTTGTGCAGTCGGGATCCATTGTGCCCTCTAGTGTGTTAACAAGGAGCCAGTTATGCAGTCGGGATCCATTGTGTCCTCTGGTGTTTTAACAAGGAGCCAGCTGTGCAGTCGGGATCCATTGTGTCCTCTAGGGTGTTAACAAGGAGCCAGCTGTGCAGACGGGATCCATTGTGTCCTCTGGTGTGTTAACAAGGACCCAGCTGTGCAGTCAGGATCCATTGTGTCCTCTAGGGTGTTAACAAGGAGCCACTTGTGCAATCGGGATCCATTGTGTCCTCTGGTGTGTTAACAAGGAGCCAGTTGTGCAGTCGGGATCCATTGTGTCCTCTGGGGTGTTAACAAGGAGCCAGTTGTGCAGTCAGGATCCATTGTGTCCTCCAGGGTGTTACCAAGGAGCCAGTTGTGCAGTCGGGATCCATTGTGTCCTCTGGTGTGTTAACAATGAGCCAGTTGTGCAGTCGGGATCCATTGTGTCCTCTGGTGTGTTAACAAGGAGCCAGTTGTGCTATTTGGATCCATTGTGTCCTCTAGGGTGTTAACAAGGACCCAGTTGTGCAGTCGGGATCCATTGTGTCCTCTGGTGTGTTAACAAGGAGCCAGTTGTGCAGTCAGGATCCATTGCGTCCTCTAGGGTGTTACCAAGGAGCAAGTTGTGCAGTCGGGATCCATTGTGTCCTCTGGTGTGTTAACAAGGATCCAGCTGTGCAGTCGTGATCCATTGTGTCCTCTTGTGTGTTAACAAGGAGCCAGTTGTGCAGTCTGGATCCATTGTGTCCTCTGGTGTGTTAACAAGGAGCCAGTTGTGCAGTCGGGATCCATTGTCTCCTCTGGTGTGTTAACAAGGAGCCAGTTGTGCAGTCGGGATCCATTGTGTCCTCTGGTGTGTTAACAAGGAGCCAGTTGTGCAGTCGGGATCTATTTTGTTCTCTGGTGTGTTAATAAGGTGCCAGCTGTGCAGTCAGGATCCATTGTGTCCTCTGGTGTGTTAACAAGGAGCCAGCTGTGCAGTCGGGATCCATTGTGTCCTCTGGTGTGTTAACAAGGAGCCAGTTGTGCTATTTGGATCCATTGTGTCCTCTAGGGTGTTAACAAGGACCCAGTTGTGCAGTCGGGATCCATTGTGTCCTCTGGTGTGTTAACAAGGAGCCAGTTGTGCAGTCAGGATCCATTGTGTCCTCTAGGGTGTTACCAAGGAGCAAGTTGTGCAGTCGGGCTCCATTGTGTCCTCTGGTGTGTTAACAATGTGCCAGTTGTGCAGTTGGGATCCATTGTCTCCTCTGGTGTATTAACAAAGAGCCAGTCGTGCAATAGGGATCCATTGTGTCCTCTGGTGTGTTAACAAGGAGCCACTTGTGCTGTCGGGATCCATTGTGTCCTCTGGTGTGTTAACAAGGAGCCAGATGTGTCCTCTGGTGTGTTAACAAGGAGCCAGTTGTGCAGTCGGGATCCATTGTGTCCTCTAGTGTGTTAACAAGGGGCCAGTTATGCAGTCGGGATCCATTGTGTCCTCTGGTGTGTTAACAAGGAGCGAGTTGTGCAGTCGAAATCCATTGTGTCCTCTAGGGTGTTAACAAGGAGCCAGTTGTGAAGTTGGGATCCATTGTGTCCTCTGGTGTGTTAACAAGGAGCCAGTTGTGCAGTCAGGATCCATTGTGTCCTCTGGTGTGTTAACAAGGAGCCAGTTGTGCAGTCGGGATCCATTGTGTCCTCTGGTGTGTTAACAAGCAGCCAGTTGTGCAGTCGGGATCCATTGTGTCCTCTGGTGTGTTAACAAGCAGCCAGTTGTGCAGTCGGGATCCATTGTGTCCTCTGGTGTGTTAACAAGGAGCCAGCTGTGCAGTCGGGATCCATTGTGTCCTCTGGTGTGTTAACAAGGACCCAGCTGTGCAGTCAGGATCCATTGTGTCCTCTAGGGTGTTTACAAGGAGCCACTTGTGCAATCGGGATCCATTGTGTCCTCTGGTGTGTTAACAAGGATCCAGCTCTGCAGTTGTGATCCATTGTGTCCTCTGGTGTGTTAACAAGGAGCTACTTGTGCAATCGGGATCCATTGTGTCCTCTGGTGTGTTAACATGGATCCAGCTGTGCAGTCGTGATCCATTGTGTCCTCTAGGGTGTTAACAAGGAGCCACTTGTGCAATCGGGATCCATTGTGTCCTCTAGGGTGTTAACTAGGACCCAGTTGTGCAGTCGGGATCCATTGTGTCCTCTGGTGTGTTAACAAGGAGCCAGTTGTGCAGTCAGGATCCATTGTGTCCTCCAGGGTGTTACCAAGGAGCCAGTTGTGCAGTCGGGATCCATTGTGTCCTCTGGTGTGTTAACAATGAGCCAGTTGTGCAGTCGGGATCCATTGTGTCCTCTGGTGTGTTAACAAGGAGCCAGTCGTAAAATAGGGATCCATTGTGCCCTCTGGTGTGTTAACAAGGAGCCAGTTGTGCAGTTGGGATCCATTGTGTCCTCTGGTGTGTTAACAAGGAGCCAGTTGTGTCCTCTGGTGTGTTAACAAGGAGCCACTTGTGCAGTCGGGATCCATTGTGCCCTCTAGTGTGTTAACAAGGAGCCAGTTATGCAGTCGGGATCCATTGTGTCCTCTGGTGTTTTAACAAGGAGCCAGCTGTGCAGTCGGGATCCATTGTGTCCTCTAGGGTGTTAACAAGGAGCCAGCTGTGCAGACGGGATCCATTGTGTCCTCTGGTGTGTTAACAAGGACCCAGCTGTGCAGTCAGGATCCATTGTGTCCTCTAGGGTGTTAACAAGGAGCCACTTGTGCAATCGGGATCCATTGTGTCCTCTGGTGTGTTAACAAGGAGCCAGTTGTGCAGTCGGGATCCATTGTGTCCTCTGGTGTGTTAACAAGGAGCCAGTTGTGCAGTCGGGATCTATTTTGTTCTCTGGTGTGTTAATAAGGTGCCAGCTGTGCAGTCAGGATCCATTGTGTCCTCTGGTGTGTTAACAAGGAGCCAGTTGTGCAGTCGGGATCCATTGTGTCCTCTGGGGTGTTAACAAGGAGCCAGTTGTGCAGTCAGGATCCATTGTGTCCTCCAGGGTGTTACCAAGGAGCCAGTTGTGCAGTCGGGATCCATTGTGTCCTCTGGTGTGTTAACAATGAGCCAGTTGTGCAGTCGGGATCCATTGTGTCCTCTGGTGTGTTAACAAGGAGCCAGTTGTGCTATTTGGATCCATTGTGTCCTCTAGGGTGTTAACAAGGACCCAGTTGTGCAGTCGGGATCCATTGTGTCCTCTGGTGTGTTAACAAGGAGCCAGTTGTGCAGTCAGGATCCATTGCGTCCTCTAGGGTGTTACCAAGGAGCAAGTTGTGCAGTCGGGATCCATTGTGTCCTCTGGTGTGTTAACAAGGATCCAGCTGTGCAGTCGTGATCCATTGTGTCCTCTGGTGTGTTAACAAGGAGCCACTTGTGCAGTCGGGATCCATTGTGCCCTCTAGTGTGTTAACAAGGAGCGAGTTATGCAGTCGGGATCCATTGTGTCCTCTGGTGTGTTAACAAGGAGCCAGTCGTGCAATAGGGATCCATTGTGTCCTCTGGTGTGTTAACAAGGAGCCACTTGTGCTGTCGGGATCCATTGTGTCCTCTGGTGTGTTAACAAGGAGCCAGATGTGTCCTCTGGTGTGTTAACAAGGAGCCAGTTGTGCAGTCGGGATCCATTGTGTCCTCTAGTGTGTTAACAAGGAGCCAGTTATGCAGTTGGGATCCATTGTGTCCTCTGGTGTGTTAACAAGGAGCGAGTTGTGCAGTCGAAATCCATTGTGTCCTCTAGGGTGTTTACAAGGAGCCAGTTGTGAAGTTGGGATCCATTGTGTCCTCTGGTGTGTTAACAAGGAGCCAGTTGTGCAGTCGGGATCCATTGTGTCCTCTTGTGTGTTAACAAGGAGCCAGTTGTGCAGTCGGGATTCATTGTGTCCTCTGGTGTGTTAACAAGCAGCCAGTTGTGCAGTCGGGATCCATTGTGTCCTCTGGTGTGTTAACAAGCAGCCAGTTGTGCAGTCGGGATCCATTGTGTCCTCTGGTGTGTTAACAAGGAGCCAGCTGTGCAGTCGGGATCCATTGTGTCCTCTGGTGTGTTAACAAGGACCCAGCTGTGCAGTCAGGATCCATTGTGTCCTCTAGGGTGTTAACAAGGAGCCACTTGTGCAATCGGGATCCATTGTGTCCTCTGGTGTGTTAACAAGGATCCAGCTCTGCAGTTGTGATCCTTTGTGTCCTCTGGTGTGTTAACAAGGAGCCAGCTGTGCAGTCGTGATCCATTGTGTCCTCTGGTGTGTTAACAAGGAGCCACTTGTGCAATCGGGATCCATTGTGTCCTCTGGTGTGTTAACAAGGATCCAGCTGTGCAGTCGTGATCCATTGTGTCCTCTAGGGTGTTAACAAGGAGCCACTTGTGCAATCGGGATCCATTGTGTCCTCTAGGGTGTTAACTAGGACCCAGTTGTGCAGTCGGGATCCATTGTGTCCTCTGGTGTGTTAACAAGGAGCCAGTTGTGCAGTCAGGATCCATTGTGTCCTCCAGGGTGTTACCAAGGAGCCAGTTGTGCAGTCGGGATCCATTGTGTCCTCTGGTGTGTTAACAATGAGCCAGTTGTGCAGTCGGGATCCATTGTGTCCTCTGGTGTGTTAACAAGGAGCCAGTCGTAAAATAGGGATCCATTGTGCCCTCTGGTGTGTTAACAAGGAGCCAGTTGTGCAGTCGGGATCCATTGTGCCCTCTAGTGTGTTAACAAGGAGCCAGTTATGCAGTCGGGATCCATTGTGTCCTCTGGTGTGTTAACAAGGAGCCAGCTGTGCAGTCGGGATCCATTGTGTCCTCTAGGGTGTTAACAAGGAGCCAGCTGTGCAGACGGGATCCATTGTGTCCTCTGGTGTGTTAACAAGGACCCAGCTGTGCAGTCAGGGTCCATTGTGTCCTCTAGGGTGTTAACAAGGAGCCACTTGTGCAATCGGGATCCATTGTGTCCTCTGGTGTGTTAACAAGGAGCCAGTTGTGCAGTCGGGATCCATTGTGTCCTCTGGTGTGTTAACAAGGAGCCAGTTGTGCAATCAGGATCCATTGTGTCCTCTGGTGTGTTGACAAGGAGCCAGTTGTGCAGTAGGGATCCATTGTGTCCTCTGGTGTGTTAACGAGGAGCCAGCTGTGCAGTCGGGATCCATTGTGTCTTCTGGTGTGTTAACAAGGAGCCAGTTGTGCTATCAGGATCCATTGTGTCCTCTAGGGTGTTAACAAGGAGCTACTTGTGCTATCAGGATCCATTGTGTCCTCTGGTGTGTTAACAAGGAGCAAGATGTGCAGTCGGGATCCATTGTGTTCTTTGGTGTGTTAACAAGGAGCCAGTTGTGCTATCAGGATCCATTGTGTCCTCTAGGGTGTTAACAAGGAGCCAGTTGTGCAGCCGGGATCCATTGTGTCCTCTGGTGTGTTAACAAGCAGCCAGTTGTGCAGTCAGGATCCATTGTGTCCTCTGGTGTGTTAACAAGGAGCCAGCTGTGCAGTCGGGATCCATTGTGTCCTCTGGTGTGTTAACAAGGACCCAGCTGTGCAGTCAGGATCCATTGTGTCCTCTAGGGTGTTAACAAGGAGCCAGCTGTGCAGTCGGGATCCATTGTGTCCTCTGGTGTGTTAACAAGGAGCCAGCTGTGCAGTCGGGATCCATTGTGTCCTCTGGTGTGTTAACGAGGAGACAGTTGTGCAGTC
Source organism: Lissotriton helveticus (assembly GCF_964261635.1). Taxonomy (NCBI): domain Eukaryota; kingdom Metazoa; phylum Chordata; class Amphibia; order Caudata; family Salamandridae; genus Lissotriton; species Lissotriton helveticus. Next base: position 26,066,991 of record NC_136070.1, on the reverse strand, counting down.
GGGATCCATTGTGTCCTCTGGGGTGTTAACAAGGAGCCAGTTGTGCAGTCTGGATCCATTGTGTCCTCTAGGGTGTTAACAAGGAGCCAGTTGTGCAGTCGGGATCCATTGTGTCCTCTAGGGTGTTAACAAGGAGCCACTTGTGCAATCGGGATCCATTGTGTCCTCTGGTGTGTTAACAAGGAGCCAGTTGTGCAGTCGGGATCCATTGTGTCCTCTGGTGTGTTAACAAGGAGACAGTTGTGCAATCAGGATCCATTGTGTCCTCTGGTGTGTTGACAAGGAGCCAGTTGTGCAGTATGGATCCATTGTGTCCTCTGGTGTGTTAACAAGGAGCCAGCTGTGCAGTCGGGGTCCATTGTGTCCTCTGGTGTGTTAACAAGGACCCAGCTGTGCAGTCAGGATCCATTGTGTCCTCTAGGGTGTTAACAAGGAGCCAGCTGTGCAGTCGGGATCCATTGTGTCCTCTGGTGTGTTAACAAGGAGCCAGCTGTGCAGTCGGGATCCATTGTGTCCTCTGGTGTGTTAACGAGGAGACAGTTGTGCAGTCGGGATCCATTGTGTCCTCTGGGGTGTTAACAAAGAGCCAGTTGTGCAGTCTGGATCCATTGTGTCCTCTAGGGTGTTAACAAGGAGCCAGTTGTGCAATCAGGATCCATTGTGTCCTCTGGTGTGTTGACAAGGAGCCAGTTGTGCAGTAGGGATCCATTGTGTCCTCTGGTGTGTTAACGAGGAGCCAGCTGTGCAGTCGGGATCCATTGTGTCTTCTGGTGTGTTAACAAGGAGCCAGTTGTGCTATCAGGATCCATTGTGTCCTCTAGGGTGTTAACAAGGAGCTACTTGTGCTATCAGGATCCATTGTGTCCTCTGGTGTGTTAACAAGGAGCAAGATGTGCAGTCGGGATCCATTGTGTTCTCTGGTGTGTTAACAAGGAGCCAGTTGTGCTATCAGGATCCATTGTGTCCTCTAGGGTGTTAACAAGGAGCCAGTTGTGCAGCCAGGATCCATTGTGTCCTCTGGTGTGTTAACAAGCAGCCAGTTGTGCAGTCAGGATCCATTGTGTCCTCTGGTGTGTTAACAAGGAGCCAGCTGTGCAGTCGGGATCCATTGTGTCCTCTGGTGTGTTAACAAGGACCCAGCTGTGCAGTCAGGATCCATTGTGTCCTCTAGGGTGTTAACAAGGAGCCAGCTGTGCAGTCGGGATCCATTGTGTCCTCTGGTGTGTTAACAAGGAGCCAGCTGTGCAGTCGGGATCCATTGTGTCCTCTGGTGTGTTAACGAGGAGACAGTTGTGCAGTCGGGATCCATTGTGTCCTCTGGGGTGTTAACAAGGAGCCAGTTGTGCAGTCTGGATCCATTGTGTCCTCTAGGGTGTTAACAAGTAGCCAGTTGTGCAGTCGGGATCCATTGTGTCCTCTAGGGTGTTAACAAGGAGCCAGTTGTGCAGTCGGGATCCATTGTGCCCTCTGGTGTGTTAACAAGGAGCCAGTTGTGCAGTCGGGATCCATTGTGTCCTCTGGTGTGTTAACAAGGAGCCAGCTGTGCAGTCGGGATCCATTGTGTCCTCTAGGGTGTTAACAAGGAGCCAGCTGTGCAGACGGGATCCATTGTGTCCTCTGGTGTGTTAACAAGGACCCAGCTGTGCAGTCAGGATCCATTGTGTCCTCTAGGGTGTTAACAAGGAGCCACTTGTGCAATCGGGATCCATTGTGTCCTCTGGTGTGTTAACAAGGAGCCAGTTGTGCAGTCGGGATCCATTGTGTCCTCTGGTGTGTTAACAAGGAGACAGTTGTGCAATCAGGATCCATTGTGTCCTCTGGTGTGTTGACAAGGAGCCAGTTGTGCAGTAGGGATCCATTGTGTCCTCTGGTGTGTTAACGAGGAGCCAGCTGTGCAGCCGGGATCCATTGTGTCTTCTGGTGTGTTAACAAGGAGCCAGTTGTGCTATCAGGATCCATTGTGTCCTCTAGGGTGTTAACAAGGAGCTACTTGTGCTATCAGGATCCATTGTGTCCTCTGGTGTGTTACAAGGAGCAAGATGTGCAGTCGGGATCCATTGTGTTCTCTGGTGTGTTAACAAGGAGCCAGTTGTGCAGTCGGGATCCATTGTGCCCTCTAGGATGTTAACAAGGAGCCAGTTGTGCAGTTGGGCTCCATTGTGTCCTCTGGTGTGTTAACAAGGAGCCAGCTATGCAGTCGGGATCCATTGTGTCCTCTGGTGTGTTAACAAGGAGCCAGTTGTGCTATCAGGATCCATTGTGTCCTCTAGGGTGTTAACAAGGAGCCAGTTGTGCAGCCGGGATCCATTGTGTCCTCTGGTGTGTTAACAAGCAGCCAGTTGTGCAGTCAGGATCCATTGTGTCCTCTGGTGTGTTAACAAGGAGCCAGCTGTGCAGTCGGGATCCATTGTGTCCTCTGGTGTGTTAACAAGGAGCCAGCTGTGCAGTCGGGATCCATTGTGTCCTCTGGTGTGTTAACGAGGAGACAGTTGTGCAGTCGGGATCCATTGTGTCCTCTGGGGTGTTAACAAGGAGCCAGTTGTGCAGTCTGGATCCATTGTGTCCTCTAGGGTGTTAACAAGGAGCCAGTTGTGCAGTCGGGATCCATTGTGTCCTCTGGTGTGTTAACAAGGAGCCAGTTGTGCAGTCTGGATCCATTGTGTCCTCTAGGATGTTAACAAGGAGCCAGTTGTGCAGTCGGGATCCATTGTGTCCTCTGGTGTGGTAACAAGGAGCCAGTTGTGCAGTCGGGATCCATTGTGTCCTCTGGTGTGTTAACAAGGAGCCAGTTGTGCTATCAGGATCCATTGTGTCCTCTGGTGTGTTAACAAGGAGCCAGTTGTGCTATCAGGATCCATTGTGTCCCTCGGTGTGTTAAGAAGGTGCCAGTTGTGCAATCGGGATCCATTGTGTCCTCTGGTGTGTTAACAAGGAGCCAGCTGTGCATTCGGGATCCATTGTGTCCTCTGGTGTGTTAACAAGCAGCCAGTGGTGCAGTCTGGATCCATTGTGTCCTCTGGTGTGTTAACAAGGAGCCAGTTGTGCAGTCGGGATCCATTGTGTACTCTGGTGTGTTAACAAGGAGCCAGTTGTGCTATCAGGATCCATTGTGTCCTCTGGTGTGTTAACAAGGAGCCAGTTGTGCAGTCGGGATCCATTGTGTCCTCTGGTGTGTTAACAAGGAGCCAGTTATGCAATCAGGATCCATTGTGTCCTCTGGTGTGTTGACAAGGAGCCAGTTGTGCAGTAGGGATCCATTGTGTCCTCTGGTGTGTTAACGAGGAGCCAGCTGTGCAGTCGGGATCCATTGTGTCCTCTAGGGTGTTAACAAGGAGCCACTTGTGCAATCGGGATCCATTGTGTCCTCTGGTGTGTTAACAAGGAGCCAGTTGTGCAGTCGGGATCCATTGTGTCCTCTGGTGTGTTAACAAGGAGCCAGTTGTGCAATCAGGATCCATTGTGTCCTCTGGTGTGTTAACAAGGAGCCAGTTGTGCTATCAGGATCCATTGTGTCCCTCGGTGAGTTAAGAAGGTGCCAGTTGTGCAATCGGGATCCATTGTGTCCCCTGGTGTGTTAACAAGGAGCCAGCTGTGCATTTGGGATCCATTGTGTCCTCTGGTGTGTTAACAAGCAGCCAGTGGTGCAGTCTGGATCCATTGTGTCCTCTGGTGTGTTAACAAGGAGCCAGCTGTGCAGTCGGGATCCATTGTGTCCTCTGGTGTGTTAACAAGGAGCCAGTTGTGCAGTCTGGATCCATTGTGTCCTCTAGGGTGTTAACAAGGAGCCAGTTGTGCAGTCGGGATCCATTGTGCCCTCTGGTGTGTTAACAAGGAGCCAGTTGTGCAGTCGGGATCCATTGTGTCCTCTGGTGTGTTAACAAGGAGCCAGCTGTGCAGTCGGGATCCATTGTGTCCTCTAGGGTGTTAACAAGGAGCCAGCTGTGCAGACGGGATCCATTGTGTCCTCTGGTGTGTTAACAAGGACCCAGCTGTGCAGTCAGGATCCATTGTGTCCTCTAGGGTGTTAACAAGGAGCCACTTGTGCAATCGGGATCCATTGTGTCCTCTGGTGTGTTAACAAGGAGCCAGTTGTGCAGTCGGGATCCATTGTGTACTCTGGTGTGTTAACAAGGAGCCAGTTGTGCTATCAGGATCCATTGTGTCCTCTGGTGTGTTAACAAGGAGCCAGTTGTGCAGTCGGGATCCATTGTGTCCTCTGGTGTGTTAACAAGGAGCCAGTTGTGCAATCAGGATCCATTGTGTCCTCTGGTGTGTTGACAAGGAGCCAGTTGTGCAGTAGGGATCCATTGTGTCCTCTGGTGTGTTAACGAGGAGCCAGCTGTGCAGTCGGGATCCATTGTGTCCTCTAGGGTGTTAACAAGGAGCCACTTGTGCAATTGGGATCCATTGTGTCCTCTGGTGTGTTAACAAGGAGCCAGTTGTGCAGTCGGGATCCGTTGTGTCCTCTGGTGTGTTAACAAGGAGCCAGTTGTGCAGTAGGGATCCATTGTGTCCTCTGGTGTGTTAACAAGGAGCCAGTTGTGCTATCAGGATCCATTGTGTCCTCTAGGGTGTTAACAAGGAGCTACTTGTGCTATCAGGATCCATTGTGTCCTCTGGTGTGTTAACAAGGAGCAAGATGTGCAGTCGGGATCCATTGTGTTCTCTGGTGTGTTAACAAGGAGCCAGTTGTGCTATCAGGATCCATTGTGTCCTCTAGGGTGTTAACAAGGAGCCAGTTGTGCAGCCGGGATCCATTGTGTCCTCTGGTGTGTTAACAAGCAGCCAGTTGTGCAGTCAGGATCCATTGTGTCCTCTGGTGTGTTAACAAGGAGCCAGCTGTGCAGTCAGGATCCATTGTGTCCTCTGGTGTGTTAACAAGGACCCAGCTGTGCAGTCAGGATCCATTGTGTCCTCTAGGGTGTTAACAAGGAGCCAGCTGTGCAGTCGGGATCCATTGTGTCCTCTGGTGTGTTAACAAGGAGCCAGCTGTGCAGTCGGGATCCATTGTGTCCTCTGGTGTGTTAACGAGGAGCCAGTTGTGCAGTCGGGATCCATTGTGTCCTCTGGTGTGTTAACAAGGAGCCAGTTGTGCAATCAGGATCCATTGTGTCCTCTGGTGTGTTGACAAGGAGCCAGTTGTGCAGTAGGGATCCATTGTGTCCTCTGGTGTGTTAACGAGGAGCCAGCTGTGCAGTCGGGATCCATTGTGTCCTCTAGGGTGTTAACAAGGAGCCACTTGTGCAATTGGGATCCATTGTGTCCTCTGGTGTGTTAACAAGGAGCCAGTTGTGCAGTCGGGATCCGTTGTGTCCTCTGGTGTGTTAACAAGGAGCCAGTTGTGCAGTAGGGAGCCATTGTGTCCTCTGGTGTGTTAACAAGGAGCCAGTTGTGCTATCAGGATCCATTGTGTCCTCTAGGGTGTTAACAAGGAGCTACTTGTGCTATCAGGATCCATTGTGTCCTCTGGTGTGTTAACAAGGAGCAAGATGTGCAGTCGGGATCCATTGTGTTCTCTGGTGTGTTAACAAGGAGCCAGTTGTGCTATCAGGATCCATTGTGTCCTCTAGGGTGTTAACAAGGAGCCAGTTGTGCAGCCGGGATCCATTGTGTCCTCTGGTGTGTTAACAAGCAGCCAGTTGTGCAGTCAGGATCCATTGTGTCCTCTGGTGTGTTAACAAGGAGCCAGCTGTGCAGTCAGGATCCATTGTGTCCTCTGGTGTGTTAACAAGGACCCAGCTGTGCAGTCAGGATCCATTGTGTCCTCTAGGGTGTTAACAAGGAGCCAGCTGTGCAGTCGGGATCCATTGTGTCCTCTGGTGTGTTAACAAGGAGCCAGCTGTGCAGTCGGGATCCATTGTGTCCTCTGGTGTGTTAACGAGGAGACAGTTGTGCAGTCGGGATCCATTGTGTCCTCTGGGGTGTTAACAAGGAGCCAGTTGTGCAGTCTGGATCCATTGTGTCCTCTAGGGTGTTAACAAGGAGCCAGTTGTGCAGTCGGGATCCATTGTGTCCTCTGGTGTGTTAACAAGGAGCCAGTTGTGCAGTCTGGATCCATTGTGTCCTCTAGGGTGTTAACAAGGAGCCAGTTGTGCAGTCGGGATCCATTGTGCCCTCTGGTGTGTTAACAAGGAGCCAGTTGTGCAGTCGGGATCCATTGTGTCCTCTGGTGTGTTAACAAGGAGCCAGCTGTGCAGTCGGGATCCATTGTGTCCTCTAGGGTGTTAACAAGGAGCCAGCTGTGCAGACGGGATCCATTGTGTCCTCTGGTGTGTTAACAAGGACCCAGCTGTGCAGTCAGGATCCATTGTGTCCTCTAGGGTGTTAACAAGGAGCCACTTGTGCAATCGGGATCCATTGTGTCCTCTGGTGTGTTAACAAGGAGCCAGTTGTGCAGTCGGGATCCATTGTGTCCTCTGGTGTGTTAACAAGGAGCCAGTTGTGCAATCAGGATCCATTGTGTCCTCTGGTGTGTTGACAAGGAGCCAGTTGTGCAGTAGGGATCCATTGTGTCCTCTGGTGTGTTAACGAGGAGCCAGCTGTGCAGTCGGGATCCATTGTGTCTTCTGGTGTGTTAACAAGGAGCCAGTTGTGCTATCAGGATCCATTGTGTCCTCTAGGGTGTTAACAAGGAGCTACTTGTGCTATCAGGATCCATTGTGTCCTCTGGTGTGTTAACAAGGAGCAAGATGTGCAGTCGGGATCCATTGTGTTCTCTGGTGTGTTAACAAGGAGCCAGTTGTGCAGTCGGGATCCATTGTGCCCTCTAGGGTGTTAACAAGGAGCCAGTTGTGCAGTTGGGCTCCATTGTGTCCTCTGGTGTGTTAACAAGGAGCCAGCTATGCAGTCGGGATCCATTGTGTCCTCTGGTGTGTTAACAAGGAGCCAGTTGTGCTATCAGGATCCATTGTGTCCTCTAGGGTGTTAACAAGGAGCCAGTTGTGCAGCCGGGATCCATTGTGTCCTCTGGTGTGTTAACAAGCAGCCAGTTGTGCAGTCAGGATCCATTGTGTCCTCTGGTGTGTTAACAAGGAGCCAGCTGTGCAGTCGGTATCCATTGTGTCCTCTGGTGTGTTAACAAGGAGCCAGCTGTGCAGTCGGGATCCATTGTGTCCTCTGGTGTGTTAACGAGGAGACAGTTGTGCAGTCGGGATCCATTGTGTCCTCTGGGGTGTTAACAAGGAGCCAGTTGTGCAGTCTGGATCCATTGTGTCCTCTAGGGTGTTAACAAGGAGCCAGTTGTGCAGTCGGGATCCATTGTGTCCTCTGGTGTGTTAACAAGGAGCCAGTTGTGCAGTCGGGATCCATTGTGTCCTCTGGTGTGTTAACAAGGAGCCAGTTGTGCAGTCTGGATCCATTGTGTCCTCTGGTGTGTTAACAAGGAGCCAGTTGTGCAGTCTGGATACATTGTGTCCTCTGGTGTGTTAACAAGGAGCCAGTTGTGCAGTCAGGATCCATTGTGTCCTCTGGTGTGTTAACAAGGAGCCAGCTGTGCAGTCTGGATTCATTGTGTCCTCTTGTGTGTTAACAAGGAGCCAGTTGTGCAGTCTGGATCCATTGTGTCCTCTGGTGTGATAACAAGGAGCCAGTTGTGCAGTCGGGGTCCATTGTGTCCTCTGGTGTGTTAACAAGGAGCCAGTTGTGCAGTCTGGATCCATTGTGTCCTCTGGTGTGTTAACAAGGAGCCGGTTGTGCAGTCTGGATCCATTGTGTCCTCTGGTGTGTTAACAAGGAGCCAGTTGTGCAGTCGGGATCCATTGTGTCCTCTGGTGTGTTAACAAGGAGCCAGTTGTGCAGTCGGGATCCATTGTCTCCTCTGGTGTGTTAACAAGGAGCCAGTTGTGCACTCTGGATCCATTGTGTCCTCTGGTGTGTTAACAAGGAGCCAGTTGTGCAGTCGGGATCCATTGTGTCCTCTGGTGTGTTAACAAGGAGCCAGCTGTGCAGTCTGGATCCATTGCGTCCTCTTGTGTGTTAACAAGGAGCCAGTTGTGCAGTCTGGATCCATTGTGTCCTCTGGTGTGTTAACAAGGAGCCAGTTGTGCAGTCGGGATCCATTGTGTCCTCTTGTGTGTTAACAAGGAGCCAGTTGTGCAGTCTGGATCCATTGTGTCCTCTGGTGTGTTAACAATGAGCCAGTTGTGTAGTCGGGATCCATTGTGTCCTCTTGTGTGTTAACAAGGAGCCAGTTGTGCAGTCGGGATCCATTGTGTCCTCTTGTGTGTTAACAAGGAGCCAGTTGTGCAGTCGGGATCCATTGTGTCCTCTGGTGTGTTAACAAGGAGCCAGTTGTGCAGTCGGGATTCATTGTGTCCTCTTGTGTGTTAACAAGGAGCCAGTTGTGCAGTCTGGATCCATTGTGTCCTCTGGTGTGTTAACAAGGAGCCAGTTGTGCAGTCGGGATCCATTGTGTCCTCTTGTGTGTTAACAAGGAGCCAGTTGTGCAGTCGGGATCCATTGTGTCCTCTTGTGTGTTAACAAGGAGCCAGTTGTGCAGTCGGGATCCATTGTGTCCTCTGGTGTGTTAACAAGGAGCCAGCTGTGCAGTCTGGATCCATTGCGTCCTCTTGTGTGTTAACAAGGAGCCAGTTGTGCAGTCTGGATCCATTGTGTCCTCTGGTGGTTTGTTAACAAGGAGCCAGTTGTGCAGTCGGGATCCATTGTGTCCTCTTGTGTGTTAACAAGGAGCCAGTTGTGCAGTCTGGATCCATTGTGTCCTCTGGTGTGTTAACAATGAGCCAGTTGTGTGTCCTCTTGTGTGTTAACAAGGAGCCAGTTGTGCAGTCTGGATCTATTGTGTCCTCTGGTGTGTTAACAATGAGCCAGTTGTGTAGTCGGGATCCATTGTGTCCTCTTGTGTGTTAACAAGGAGTCAGTTGTGCAGTCGGGATCCATTGTGTCCTCTTGTGTGTTAACAAGGAGCCAGTTGTGCAGTCGGGATCCATTGTGTCCTCTGGTGTGTTAACAAGGAGCCAGTTGTGCAGTCGGGATTCATTGTGTCCTCTTGTGTGTTAACAAGGAGCCAGTTGTGCAGTCTGGATCCATTGTGTCCTCTGGTGTGTTAACAAGGAGCCAGTTGTGCAGTCGGGATCCATTGTGTCCTCTTGTGTGTTAACAAGGAGCCAGTTGTGCAGTCGGGATCCATTGTGTCCTCTTGTGTGTTAACAAGGAGCCAGTTGTGCAGTCAGGATCCATTGTGTCCTCTTGTGTGTTAACAAGGAGCCAGTTGTGCAGTCGGGATTTATTGTGTCCTCTGGTGTGTTAACAGGAGCCAGTTGTGCAGTCGGGATCCATTGTGTCCTCTTGTGTGTTAACAAGCAGGCAGTTGTGCAATGGGGATCCGTATTAGTTCAAAGAGGTTTTACTATGGAAGAGCTTGAGGTTAATGCACATATATTCTAATTACCACACATACATATTCTACAGTGCACGGTTCGCTGGCACGTGCACACACCGTGAGAACCGACAGCACAGGCAGCCCTAGTGCAAATCTGCCTCACGCACAAAGAATGAATATCCCTCACAAACGCAAGATCTGATGCAAAATCAAATCACTCGACCCCTTCACCCTGACGATGACACAAGCGCCTGGATACCCCATGGGTGATTGGCCGCGCTCTATAAATACTGATCGATTGATTGACACAATGAGAGAAATCCTTCTACAGTTACCTCGCCATTAGCTCTGGCGGTTAATGCACTTACTGGAGAGATCACAGCTTTGACTCATAAAGTAGCTTGTAGGGTTCGTGCGCCTCTTGTAAAGCACATCATGAAACATGCAGAGCGCAGGTTTGTATTTTATGTGAATGGGTCAGTGGTTACTGCTTTTAACACAGAGATGCTTTTGTTACCGCCGGTTCATACGTTGCAATCCTTCTAATGTAGCGCATTGAACTGTTAACCGGCAGCAAGGAGCTACATGAAAGCTGCATGTCAGCAGGTGTAAATCCTTATCATGTATACTAATATAATAAAGAGAGAGCCGAAACCTTTGAGGCGGGTAATCTCAGGAACCACAGCACCAATCACAACACCCAATACAGCGTTGGAAAGGGCAGTTGCAGCAGAAGGACATAGGCTATGCAGACGCCCACCGTACACATTTAAAAGGTAAAAGAACCGTGCCAGCAAAGTAGTCCCTTGTGGGCGTGTCTGCGTTGTGCTGTGGGCGTGTGCTGGGGGCGTGACAAACGCTGGGGGCGTGTGGTACGTTCCGCCCTTCATGCCATGTCTCATATCGTGCGCTAATCCCACCTTGCTCCCTTTAAATACCCCTGCACCCCATAATCATAACCCACCCTTACTCCTTAAAATACTCCAACACCCTTGAACACTAACCCATCTTAACCCTATAAATATACCCTTTACCCCAAAACCCAAACCTATCCCTAAACCCTAAAAATACCCCAAAACGCAAACCTAGCCCTGAACCCTAAAAATACTCCTGTACCACAAAACCCAAACCTACCCTGAACCCTAAAAATACCACTGTACCCCAAAACCCAAACCTACCCCTGAACCCTAAAATACCCCTGTACCCCCAAACCCAAACCTAGCCCTGAACCCTTAAAATACCCCTGTACCCCAAAACCCATACCTAGCCCTGAACCCTAAAAATAACCCTGTACCCCAAAACCCAAACCTACCCCTGAACCCTAAAATACCCCTATACCCCAAAACCCAAACCTAGCCCTGAACCCTAAAAATACCCCTGTATCCCAAAACCCAAACCTACCCCTGAACCCTAAAAATACCCCTATACCCCAAAACCCAAACCTAGCCTGAACCCTAAAAATACCCCTGTACCCCAAAACCCATACCTATCCCTAAACCCTAAAACTACCCCTGTACCCTTAAAATACCCAAACACCGCAAAACATATGACTCAGTACCCCAAAACATATACCCATATACCCATACTTACCTTATCCAAACATTTAAAAAACGTGCTTTCACCATTCATGCATTTACAATGAATTTCGTTGTAAATGTATGCGTGGTAAAATCATATAAAATGTAATGCCATGCGTTATAATGGCATTGCGGCGTCATGGTACTTTCGTAATGAAAGTATGTGGAGTGATGGTATGCGGAAAGAAAGTTGCGGAATAATGGATGTTTACCCTCCCCCGGTAAGTACATTGGTGGCACGGCGGCCCACATCTCCAGCAACATACTCATATTTTTTCACCACCCATTTGAAAAATGCACAGGTCTCTCTCATTGATGGCCAGCACCGACATACACTTTTAGACACACCTCCCGCCACAAGTTCAAGAATTGCGAACTTTAGAGCTGGGGAGCTACGTTCGAATCTCGGCATCAGCTCAACATCCTGTGATTCCAGGCAAATTGCTTTGTCTCCCCGTGCCTACCACAAATGAATGTGTTCTTCTGTAATGTAAATTGTGCTCATGCCATGGTGTCGAGTTTGCGCTATATAATATTGCAAGGAAAAATAAAGTAGGGAAACTCGAGTTCACACACTACTGAACGCGCACTCTTAAGTGCATCAGCAGTGCACTGTGAATCGTAGCGTTTCACAGGCCTGTCACAGATAAGAAATGCTATCAAAACGAAATCCTACAAAACAATATACTACTGGCGGCAGCAATTCATACCCGGACAACGTCGGGACGGGCTGCTAGTTGTTTCTAAATCTTTTGTTGTTCTTAGTTTGCACAGGAGGGTTCCTTTGGGTAGGAAGAAGATCTTTTAGTCCTGATAACATCAAACCACCGTGTTCTGTTTCAAACCCTGACTCTGTTTCTGTATGTGACGTAAAGCGCTCTGCCACCTTGCACTGGCATGAGTAGTGTTATAAACGAATGAAAAAATAAATGGATATATTCCATTTACATGTTTTGTGTAAAAACACACACTCCCTCCTCCCTTCCGCCTCCTGCCCCGGCCTTCTTACCTAGAATGGTTCCACAAAGTTAAAAACCTGCCTCCAAATCCTAGTTTCGGTAAAGTGCTTGTGTAGTGATGAGCTGCGAGCCTTTGTTTCCTTCCCGGTCTGTGTTGGGCTCCAGATGGCTCTCAGCCAGCACGATACTTGAACCAAAGAAGGGCTGATGGCCCTTCCTATCGGGAAACGGCCTTTACAACGAAGCCGTTTCCCCGAAATCTTTAACCACGCATGCAGTACAACGCATGTGTGGTTACCACTAATGCCTTTACCACGCATACCTTTACTACGATGTTTGTAGTAAAGGCATATGTGGTAAAGGTAAAAAGAAAAAAGGGGGGCTTGGGGGGGTCTCCCCCCCAAATAAAACAACTCACCATATGTCACGTCGGCGTCAGCGTCGTTTAAGAGAAATCGAAAAAAATGCCGTTTTCTCTTAACGACGTATGACGTCACCACGCAATTATTCGAGGAAAAGTTTATCCGTGGTAAACGAATTCCGTTGTAACGCATGCGTGGTAAAGGCATGCGTTGCAACGGAATTCGTTGTATCATCATATATTCCTCCGAACATAGATCCGAGCAGGTGCAGGCGCTGCTGGAAGGCGTCCCAGTGCCGGAAAACCACAGCAGGGGAACTTCAGCAGAAATAACTGACGAAACGGGGGTCGTGCGTGGCTGCTTGTTTGCAGGGGCGGCAGGAGGTGCTGTACCAAGGGCCTAGGTCGGACCCAGGTACTATTGGTGCAGCGGGTGCAGTGGCACCGGGCACAGCGCCCCGAGGGGCCCATAGAACCCTGATAATTGCTGCCTTCCACTGTCCCAACAGCTGTCAAAGGGGCCCTTCCCCCTGCTAGCCCCAGGACCCCTGGCATGAGGCGGTCTCACACCACTGACTGTCCAAGAGACAGCCCGAGGGGTAGAACCGACCGTGCACTGAAACGTCAATGTTTTCTTTCCTTCTTTGTTCGTGTGGAGAGCTCACTCCCCCTCCTCCCCATTACACATTTGCACGTTCCTTTCTCTTTGTCATCCAGGAAAACACACTTAAAAGCATGGCTCGAGTCGGGGTACCACGCGGGTGGACTGCGTCCCCCCACTTATTTTACCGGGAACTCGATAACTGGAGCAAATGAAGCCACACATTCACTCTTTGGCCTCTCTGGGGCGAGATCGGAGCTCATTCAGAACGCTGCTCACGCACTGGCTTCTCTGATGCAATCGCATCTAAGGGGTGACAAGGGGAGGCATGATGGTGCAAACCCCCTTTCATGACGTCACTTCCTGTCGTGACGTCAGCGTCCCCCACTTCTTTTTTTAGGACTTGTGCCCTGCTTAAAAGTGATAAAACCCGTGCATGTGGCTTGTGCACTGCGAGCCGAGTGCAAAGCAACGCGCCTGCGCACAACTGACGGTTCACAGTGGGGGCATAAGGGGGGGGGGGGCACCGTCGAGCATGAAGCGTCACAGAGCAGAGGTGGGGTGTGCTCGGGTGACGCTCCTGAGGGGGGCAGGGAGGAGCCGCAGGTGGTACAGAGGTGGGGGCTCTTCGGGGCGGCCCTGCCCCCCCCCCCCCCCAGGCGCCCAGCGACGAGGCGTTTGAAGAGATGTGTGCTCAGCTCTATGCAGAGGAGCACACGGGTGGAGCTGGGCCGACCTGCGCCGGGATTCATGCTCCACCCTATTCTAAATGGTGGGAAGTGACATGGGGTAAGTTTGTGAATGTGAGTGCCCACACACGTCCGACTGCAAAGTTTGCATTGTACATGGAACATGTATTTTTGTGCAACCAGTGGGGTGAGTCCAGCCCACAGAGGGCAGCTCTCTGCCCTGACTGATGCCAATGGTGCCACAGCAGCCTGGCACCCAGTGGGGTGAGTCAGTGCCCACAGAGGGCAGCTCTCTGCCCTGACTGATGCCAATGGTGCCACAGCAGCCTGGCACCCAGTGGGGTGAGTCAGTGCCCACAGAGGGCAGCTCTCTGCCCTGACTGATGCCAATGGCGCCACAGCAGCCTGGCACCCAGTGGGGTGAGTCAGTGCCCACAGAGGGCAGCTCTCTGCCCTGACTGATGCCAATGGTGCCACAGCAGCCTGGCACCCAGTGGGGTGAGTCAGTGCCCACAGAGGGCAGCTCTCTGCCCTGACTGATGCCAATGGCGCCACAGCAGCCTGGCACCCAGTGGGGTGAGTCAGTGCCCACAGAGGGCAGCTCTCTGCCCTGACTGATGCCAATGGTGCCACAGCAGCCTGGCACCCAGTGGGGTGAGTCAGTGCCCACAGAGGGCAGCTCTCTGCCCTGACTGATGCCAATGGCGCCACAGCAGCCTGGCACCCAGTGGGGTGAGTCAGTGCCCACAGAGGGCAGCTCTCTGCCCTGACTGATGCCAATGGCGCCACAGCAGCCTGGCACCCAGTGGGGTGAGTCAGTGCCCACAGAGGGCAGCTCTCTGCCCTGACTGATGCCAATGGTGCCACAGCAGCCTGGCACCCAGTGGGGTGAGTCAGTGCCCACAGAGGGCATCTCTCTGCCCTGACTGCTGCCAGCCACAGCAGCCTTGACCCACTGGGGTGAGTCCACAGAGGGCAGCTCTCTGCCCTGACTGCTGCCAATGGTGCCACAGCAGCCTGGCACCCAGTGGGGTGAGTCCAGGCCTCAGAGGGCAGATCTCCGCCCTGACTGCAGTCCTTCCAGACACAGCAGCCTTGGCCGGGTGCGTTTGCTGCTCTCCGCCAGCAGGTGGCGCTCTCGCTCCACGCCACTCATCACTTTCCTGTGTTTTTCCCTGTCTTTTAGTGGTTCGTCTCCTCCTGTAACAGCTTTCAGGTTCAGGGCTTTATTGCTGTTTACGGCGGCTTTTACTGAGGTGTTCTGTCACTCACATTTATGCCCACCATTAGAAGGCGCGTGCGGGTAATGCTAATGTCTGACGGTGTCTTCTGGCATCCGAGGCTCATGTGAAGGGCATGGCGGGGGGTGCCCGGCCAAGGACTGGCATAGCATGGCTGAGGGGGTCGTACCCGCTGTTTGACATCCCTCGACCTGTGAGACCTCCTTCATCCTGTGAGACTTCCTTCATCCTGTGAGACCGCCCTCCACCTGTGAGACCGCCCTCCACCTGTGAGACCGCCCTCCCCCTGTGAGACCGCCCTCCACCCTGTGAGACCGCCCTCCACCCGTGAGACCGCCCTCCTCCTGTGAGACCCCCCTCACCTGTGAGACTGCCCTCCTCCCGCCCTCCTCCTGTGAGACCCCCCTCACCTGTGAGACTGCCCTCCTCCCGCCCTCCTCCTGTGAGACCCCCCTCACCTGTGAGACTGCCCTCCTCCCGTGAGACTGCCCTCCTCCCGTGAGACTGCCCTCCTCCCGTGAGACTGCCCTCCTCCTGTGAGACCGCCCTCCTCCTGTGAGACTTCCCTCCTCCTGTGAGACTGCCCTCCTCCTGCGAGACTGCCCTCCACCTGTGAGATTGCCCTCCATCTGTGAGACTGCCCTCCATCCGGGAGACTGCCCTCCTCCTGTGAGACCGCCATCTGCCCTCCACCTGCGAGACTGCCCTCCTCCTGCGAGACCGCCCTCCTCCTGTGAGACCGCCCTCCTCCTTTAGAATACACAAATACAGGGGTGACCCTATGAGGCTTCCGCCACAGGCTCGCCCGCCTCTTAAGCACCCCACTTCCCTCCCAGCCGGGTGGACTCTGGAGCCACGTGTAGTGGTGGTCACGCGACTGAAAGCCCTGGACTGAAGCCGGGCTCTGGATCCGCTCAAGTGCCATTGGATCCTTGTGGGAGGCTGGGTCGGTGTTTCAGCCACCCCCCCCCTCCCCCTCACATACACTTTTTGCCTGGTTTTTGGTGCAACTTTGACTGAGGTATTTCGGGTCCCCGTTAACCAGGCTCCCAGGACCAGAGTTCTTTCCCTAAACCTGCACCACAATTGGCTCAGCGTCAGCAACCCCCGTAAGTCCCTAGTAAGTGGTTCGCTGGTACCCAGGGCGTGGGTACTGAAGCGGGACCCCTGGGGCTGCAGCATGAGTTATGCCACTCTATAGACCCCTCACCAAGCCATGCACACGTCCCTTGCAGGCTGCGTGTCTGAGAAAACTGAAGAGTCGACACGGCACGCAGCCCTGTGTGCCACGCCCGCAGACAGGGCATGAGGTATAGGTAAGTCACCCGCACTGCAGGCCCTATTGCCCCAAGGCGGTGTGCACTACATCCTATGTGTGGACATGTCTGAGCAGATATGGCCCTACAATATCTGAGTCCATTCTTGGATATTGTAAGTGTGCA
>NC_136070.1:25963284-26045784 GCF_964261635.1 Lissotriton helveticus | reverse complement strand
CCCTGTAGGAGCTCTCCCCTCCCTGTAGGAGCTCTCCCCTCCCTGTAGGAGCTCTCCCCTCCCCGTAGGAGCTCTCCCCTCCCCGTAGGAGCTCTCCCCTCCCCGTAGGAGCTCTCCCCTCTCTGTAGGAGCTCTCCCCTCCCTGTAGGAGCTCTCCCCTCTCTGTAGGAAGTCTCCTCTATCCTGTAGCTTTCCACCAGGGAGCCCTTTCCATCCGATAGGAGCTCTCCCCTCCCTGTAGGAGCTCTCCCCTCCCTGTAGGAGCTCTCCCCTCCCTGTAGGAGCTCTCCCCTCCCTGTAGGAGCTCTCCCCTCCCTGTAGGAGCTCTCCCCTCCCCGTAGGAGCTCTCCCCTCCCCGTAGGAGCTCTCCCCTCCCTGTAGGAGCTCTCCCCTCCCTGTAGGAGCTCTCCCCTCCCCGTAGGAGCTCTCCCCTCCCCGTAGGAGCTCTCCCCTCCCCGTAGGAGCTCTCCCCTCCCTGTAGGAGCTCTCCCCTCCCTGTAGGAGCTCTCCCCTCCCTGTAGGAGCTCTCCCCTCCCTGTAGGAGCTCTCCCCTCCCTGTAGGAGCTCTCCCCTCCCTGTAGGAGCTCTCCCCTCCCCGTAGGAGCTCTCCCCTCCCTGTAGGAGCTCTCCCCTCCCTGTAGGAGCTCTCCCCTCCCTGTAGGAGCTCTCCCCTCCCTGTAGGAGCTCTCCCCTCCCCGTAGGAGCTCTCCCCTCTCTGTAGGAGCTCTCCTCTCCCCGTAGGAGCTCTCCCCTCCCTGTAGGAGCTCTCCCCTCTCTGTAGGAAGTCTCCTCTATCCTGTAGCTTTCCACCAGGGAGCCCTTCCCATCCTATAGGAGCTCCCCCTCCCTGTAGGAGCTCTCCCCTCTCTGTAGGAAGTCTCCTCTATCCTGTAGCTTTCCACCAGGGAGCCCTTTCCATCCGATAGGAGCTCTCCCCTCCCTGTAGGAGCTCTCCCCTCCCTGTAGGAGCTCTCCCCTCCCTGTAGGAGCTCTCCCCTCCCTGTAGGAGCTCTCCCCTTCCTGTAGGAGCTCTCCCCTTCCTGTAGGAGCTCTCCCCTCCCTGTAGGAGCTCTCCCCTCCCTGTAGGAGCTCTCCCCTCCCTGTAGGAGCTCTCCCCTTCCTGTAGGAGCTCTCCCCTCCCTCTAGGAGCTCTCCCCTCCCTGTAGGAGCTCTCCCCTCCCTGTAGGAGCTCTCCCCTCCCTGTAGGAGCTCTCCCCTCCCTCTAGGAGCTCTCCCCTCCCTGTAGGAGCTCTCCCCTCCCTGTAGGAGCTCTCCCCTTCCTGTAGGAGCTCTCCCCTCCCTGTAGGAGCTCTCCCCTCCCCGTAGGAGCTCTCCCCTCCCTGTAGAAGCTCTCCCCTCCCTGTAGAAGCTCTCCCCTCCCTGTAGGAGCTCTCCCCTCCCTGTAGGAGCTCTCCCCTCCCTGTAGGAGCTCTCCCCTCCCTGTAGGAGCTCTCCCCTCCCTGTAGGAGCTCTCCCCTCTCTGTAGGAGCTCTCCCCTCCCTGTAGGAGCTCTCCCCTCCCCGTAGGAGCTCTCCCCTCTCTGTAGGAGCTCTCCCCTCCCTCTAGGAGCTCTCCCCTCCCCGTAGGAGCTCTCCCCTCCCTGTAGGAGCTCTCCCCTCCCCGTAGGAGCTCTCCCCTCTCTGTAGGAGCTCTCCCCTCCCTGTAGGAGCTCTCCCCTCCCTGTAGGAGCTCTCCCCTCCCCGTAGGAGCTCTCCCCTCCCCGTAGGAGCTCTCCCCTCTCTGTAGGAGCTCTCCTCTCCCTGTAGGAGCTCTCCCCTCCCTGTAGGAGCTCTCCCCTCCCTGTAGGAGCTCTCCCCTCCCTGTAGGAGCTCTCCCCTCCCCGTAGGAGCTCTCCCCTCCCTGTAGGAGCTCTCCTCTCCATGTAGGAGCTCTCCCCTCCCTGTAGGAGCTCTCCCCTCCCTCTAGGAGCTCTCCTCTCCCTCTAGGAGCTCTCCTCTCCATGTAGGAGCTCTCCCCTCCCTGTAGGAGCTCTCCCCTCCCCGTAGGAGCTCTCCCCTCCCCGTAGGAGCTCTCCCCTCCCCGTAGGAGCTCTCCCCTCTCTGTAGGAAGTCTCCTCTATCCTGTAGCTTTCCACCAGGGAGCCCTTTCCATCCGATAGGAGCTCTCCCCTCCCTGTAGGAGCTCTCCCCTTCCTGTAGGAGCTCTCCCCTCCCTGTAGGAGCTCTCCCCTCCCTGTAGGAGCTCTCCCCTCTCTGTAGGAGCTCTCCCCTCCCTGTAGGAGCTCTCCCCTCCCCGTAGGAGCTCTCCCCTCCCTGTAGGAGCTCTCCCCTCCCCGTAGGAGCTCTCCCCTCCCTGTAGGAGCTCTCCCCTCCCTGTAGGAGCTCTCCCCTCCCTGTAGGAGCTCTCCCCTCCCCGTAGGAGCTCTCCCCTCCCCGTAGGAGCTCTCCCCTCCCCGTAGGAGCTCTCCCCTCTCTGTAGGAGCTCTCCCCTCCCTGTAGGAGCTCTCCCCTCTCTGTAGGAAGTCTCCTCTATCCTGTAGCTTTCCACCAGGGAGCCCTTTCCATCCGATAGGAGCTCTCCCCTCCCTGTAGGAGCTCTCCCCTCCCTGTAGGAGCTCTCCCCTCCCTGTAGGAGCTCTCCCCTCCCTGTAGGAGCTCTCCCCTCCCCGTAGGAGCTCTCCCCTCCCCGTAGGAGCTCTCCCCTCCCCGTAGGAGCTCTCCCCTCCCCGTAGGAGCTCTCCCCTCCCCGTAGGAGCTCTCCCCTCCCTGTAGGAGCTCTCCCCTCCCTGTAGGAGCTCTCCCCTCCCTGTAGGAGCTCTCCCCTCCCTGTAGGAGCTCTCCCCTCCCCGTAGGAGCTCTCCCCTCCCTGTAGGAGCTCTCCCCTCCCTGTAGGAGCTCTCCCCTCCCTGTAGGAGCTCTCCCCTCCCTGTAGGAGCTCTCCCCTCCCCGTAGGAGCTCTCCTCTCCCCGTAGGAGCTCTCCTCTCCCCGTAGGAGCTCTCCCCTCCCTGTAGGAGCTCTCCCCTCTCTGTAGGAAGTCTCCTCTATCCTGTAGCTTTCCACCAGGGAGCCCTTCCCATCCTATAGGAGCTCCCCCTCCCTGTAGGAGCTCTCCCCTCTCTGTAGGAAGTCTCCTCTATCCTGTAGCTTTCCACCAGGGAGCCCTTCCCATCCTATAGGAGCTCCCCCTCCCTGTAGGAGTTCTCCCCTCTCTGTAGGAAGTCTCCTCTATCCTGTAGCTTTCCACCAGGGAGCCCTTCCCATCCGATAGGAGCTCTCCCCTCCCCGTAGGAGCTCTCCCCTCCCTGTAGGAGCTCTCCCCTCCCTGTAGGAGCTCTCCCCTCCCTGTAGGAGCTCTCCCCTCCCCGTAGGAGCTCTCCCCTCCCCGTAGGAGCTCTCCCCTCCCTGTAGGAGCTCTCCCCTCTCTGTAGGAAGTCTCCTCTATCCTGTAGCTTTCCACCAGGGAGCCCTTCCCATCCTATAGGAGCTCCCCCTCCCTGTAGGAGCTCTCCCCTCTATGTAGGAAGTCTCCTCTATCCTGTAGCTTTCCACCAGGGAGCCCTTCCCATCCGATAGGAGCTCTCCCCTCCCTGTAGGAGCTCTCCCCTTCCTGTAGGAGCTCTCCCCTCCCTGTAGGAGCTCTCCCCTCCCTGTAGGAGCTCTCCCCTCCCTCTAGGAGCTCTCCTCTCCCCGTAGGAGCTCTTCCCCTCCCTTTAGGAGCTCTCCCCTCCCTGTAGGAGCTCTCCCCTCCCTGTGGGAGGAGCTCTCCCCTCCCTGTAGGAGCTCTCCCCTTCCTGTAGGAGCTCTCCCCTCCCTGTAGGAGCTCTCCCCTCCCTGTAGGAGCTCTCCCCTCCCTGTAGGAGCTCTCCCCTCCCCGTAGGAGCTCTCCCCTCTCTGTAGGAGCTCTCCTCTCCCCGTAGGAGCTCTCCCCTCCCTGTAGGAGCTCTCCCCTCCCTGTAGGAGCTCTCCCCTCCCTGTAGGAGCTCTCCCCTCCCTGTAGGAGCTCTCCCCTCCCTGTAGGAGCTCTCCCCTCCCCGTAGGAGCTCTCCCCTCTCTGTAGGAGCTCTCCTCTCCCCGTAGGAGCTCTCCCCTCCCTGTAGGAGCTCTCCCCTCCCTGTAGGAGCTCTCCCCTCCCTGTAGGAGCTCTCCCCTTCCTGTAGGAGCTCTCCCCTCCCTGTAGGAGCTCTCCTCTCCCTGTAGGAGCTCTCCCCTCCCTGTAGGAGCTCTTCCTCTCCCTCTAGGAGCTCTCCCCTCCCTGTAGGAGCTCTCCCCTCCCTGTAGAAGCTCTTCCTCTCCCTCTAGGAGCTCTCCCCTCCCTGTAGGAGCTCTCCCCTCCCTGTAGAAGCTCTCCCCTCCCTGTGGGAGCTCTTCCTCTCCCTCTAGGAGCTCTCCCCTCCCTGTAGGAGCTCTCCCCTCCCTGTAGAAGCTCTTCCTCTCCCTCTAGGAGCTCTCCCCTCCCCGTAGGAGCTCTCCCCTCCCTGTAGGAGCTCTCCCCTCCCTGTAGGAGCTCTCCCCTCCCTGTAGGAGCTCTCCCCTCTCTGTAGGAAGTCCCCTCTATCCCTGTAGGTTTCCACCAGGGAGCTCTCCCCATCCTATAGAAGCTCCTCGGTTGTTGTAGGGACTCCCCCCTCCTCCCTCCATGTGTAAACCTCTGTCGAAGATCTCACCCCTGGCCATGAGGGAACTCCCTCCTAATACCAGACACCCCCACAACCGGAAGTTGTCCAGTCAGATGATGGACCTCCCCCCCCCCCCCCTGAAAGATCTGTACACCAGGGATGAGCTGAGCTGGCCCCGTCCTCCGCCCCAAGGGCTCTCGACCCCCCTCGCCCCCTGAAGACACCTACCAGCTGTGCCTACACTTAGCATAAATGTACCCCCACCCCCTGCTTGTTACCTGCACGTTCACCAGGTCTGCACATGCGCAGCGTCAGCAGCAGGAACCTATTACATGCGTGTACACTGTGCCGAGCTGGTCTGTCCCTTACATGTATGTACAATGTGCCCGTATCATCTGTCCTTTACATTCATGTACACTGTGCCTAGCTGGTCTGTTTCTTACACACATGTACACTGTGCCTAGTTGGTCTGTTTCTTACACACATGTACACTGTACCTAGCTGGTCTGTTTCTTACATGCATGTACACTGTGCCTAGCTGGTCTGTTTCTTACATACATGTACACTGTGCCTAGCTGGTCTGTTTCTTACACACATGTACACTGTACCTAGCTCGTCTGTTTCTTACATACATGTACACTGTGCCTAGCTGGTCTGTCCTTTACATGCATGTACACTGTACCTAGCTGGTCTGTCCTTTACATGCATGTACACTGTGCCTAGCTGGTCTGTCCTTTATATGCATGTACACTGTGCCTAGCTGGTCTGTCCTTTACACGCATGTACACTGTGCCTAGCTGGTCTGTCCTATTCATGCATGTACACTGTGCCTAGGTGGTCTGTCCTATTCATGCATGTACACTGTGCCTAGCTGGTCTGTTTCTTACATACATGTACACTGTGCCTAGCTGGTCTGTTTCTTACACACATGTACACTGTACCTAGCTGGTCTGTTTCTTACATACATGTACACTGTGCCTAGCTGGTCTGTCCTTTACATGCATGTACACTGTACCTAGCTGGTCTGTCCTTTACATGCATGTACACTGTGCCTAGCTGGTCTGTCCTTTATATGCATGTACACTGTGCCTAGCTGGTCTGTCCTTTACACGCATGTACACTGTGCCTAGCTGGTCTGTTTCTTACATGCATGTACACTGTACCTAGCTGGTCTGTTTCTTACATACATGTACACTGTGCCTAGCTGGTCTGTTTCTTACATGCATGTACACTGTACCTAGCTGGTCTGTTTCTTACATACATGTACACTGTGCCTAGTTGGTCTGTTTCTTACACACATGTACACTGTGCCTAGCTGGTCTGTTTCTTACACACATGTACACTGTACCTAGCTGGTCTGTTTCTTACATACATGTACACTGTGCCTAGTTGGTCTGTTTCTTACACACATGTACACTGTGCCTAGTTGGTCTGTTTCTTCCACACATGTACACTGTGCCTAGTTGGTCTGTTTCTTACACACATGTACTCTGTACCTAGCTGGTCTGTTTCTTACATACATGTACACTGTGCCTAGTTGGTCTGTTTCTTACACACATGTACACTGTGCCTAGTTGGTCTGTTTCTTACACACATGTACACTGTGCCTAGTTGGTCTGTTTCTTACACACATGTACACTGTACCTAGCTGGTCTGTTTCTTACATGCATGTACACTGTGCCTAGCTGGTCTGTTTCTTACATACATGTACACTGTGCCTAGTTGGTCTGTTTCTTACACACATGTACACTGTGCCTAGTTGGTCTGTTTCTTACACACATGTACACTGTGCCTAGTTGGTCTGTTTCTTACACACATGTACACTGTACCTAGCTGGTCTGTTTCTTACATACATGTACACTGTACCTAGCTGGTCTGTTTCTTACATACATGTACACTGTGCCTAGTTGGTCTGTTTCTTACATGCATGTACACTGTACCTAGCTGGTCTGTTTCTTACATACATGTACACTGTGCCTAGTTGGTCTGTTTCTTACACACATGTACACTGTGCCTAGTTGGTCTGTTTCTTACACACATGTACACTGTGCCTAGTTGGTCTGTTTCTTACACACATGTACACTGTACCTAGCTGGTCTGTTTCTTACATGCATGTACACTGTGCCTAGCTGGTCTGTTTCTTACATACATGTACACTGTGCCTAGTTGGTCTGTTTCTTACACACATGTACACTGTGCCTAGTTGGTCTGTTTCTTACACACATGTACACTGTGCCTAGTTGGTCTGTTTCTTACACACATGTACACTGTACCTAGCTGGTCTGTTTCTTACATACATGTACACTGTACCTAGCTGGTCTGTCCTTTACATGCATGTACACTGTGCCTAGCTGGTCTGTCCTTTACATGCATGTACACTGTGCCTAGCTGGTCTGTCCTTTACATGCATGTACACTGTGCCTAGCTGGTCTGTCCTTTACATGCATGTACACTGTGCCTAGCTGGTCTGTTTCTTACATGCATGTACACTGTACCTAGCTGGTCTGTTTCTTACATACATGTACACTGTGCCTAGCTGGTCTGTTTCTTACATGCATGTACACTGTACCTAGCTGGTCTGTTTCTTACATGCATGTACACTGTGCCTAGCTGGTCTGTTTCTTACATACATGTACACTGTGCCTAGTTGGTCTGTTTCTTACATACATGTACACTGTGCCTTGTTGGTCTGTTTCTTACATACATGTACACTGTGCCTAAATGGTCTGTTTCCTACATACATGTACACTGTGCCTAGTTGGTCTGTTTCTTACATACATGTACACTGTGCCTAGTTGGTCTGTTTCTTACATGCATGTACACTGTACCTAGCTGGTCTGTTTCTTACATGCATGTACACTGTGCCTAGCTGGTCTGTTTCTTACATGCATGTACACTGTACCTAGCTGGTCTGTTTCTTACATACATGTACACTGTGCCTAGTTGGTCTGTTTCTTACATACATGTACACTGTGCCTAGTTGGTCTGTTTCTTACATACATGTACACTGTGCCTAGTTGGTCTGTTTCTTACATGCATGTACACTGTGCCTAGCTGGTCTGTGTCTTACATGCATGTACACTGTGCCTAGCTGGTCTGTTTCTTACATGCATGTACACTGTGCCTGGGTGGTCTGTCCTTTACATGCATGTACACTGTACCTAGCTGGTCTGTTTCTTACATACATTTACACTGTGCTTAGCTGGTCTGTCCTATTCATGCATGTACACTGTGCCTAGCTGGTCTGTTTCATACATGCATGTACACTGTGCCTAGGTGGTCTGTCCTTTACATGCATGTACACTGTACCTAGCTGGTCTGTTTCTTACATACATGTACACTGTGCCTAGCTGGTCTATAATATTCATGCATATACACTGTGCCTAGCTGGTCTGTTTCTTACATATATGTACACTGTGCCTAGCTGGTCTATAGTATTTATGCATGTACACTGTGCCTAGCTGGTCTGTTTCTTACAGACATGTACACTGTGCCTAGGTGGTCTGTCCCTTACACGCATGTACACTGTGCCTAGGTGGTCTGTACCTTACACACATGTACACTGTGCCTAGCTGGTCTGTTTCTTACAGACATGTACACTGTGCCTAGCTGGTCTGTTTCTTACATACATGTACACTATGCCTAGCTGGTCTGTTTCTTACATGCATGTACACTGTGCCTAGGTGGTCTGTCCCTTACACGCATGTACACTGTGCCTAGGTGGTCTGTCCCTTACACGCATGTACACTGTGCCTAGCTGGTCTGTTTCTTACATACATGTACACTGTACCTAGCTGGTCTGTTTCTTACATGCATGTACACTGTGCCTAGCTGGTCTGTCCTATTCATGCATATACACTGTGCCTAGGTGGTCTGTCCCTTACATGCATGTACACTGTGCCTAGCTGGTCTGTTTCTTACACACATGTACACTGTGCCTAGTTGGTCTGTTTCTTACACGCTTGTACAATGTGCCTAGCTGGTCTGTTTCTTACATACATGTACACTGTGCCCAGTTGGTCTGTTTCTTACATGCTTGTACACTGTGCCTAGCTGGTTTGTCCTATTCATGCATGTACACTGTGCCTAGTTGGTCTGTTTCTTACATGCATGTACACTGTGCCTAGTTGGTCTGTTTCTTACATACATGTACACTGTGCCTAGTTGGTCTGTTTCTTACATGCATGTACACTGTGCTTTGCTAGTCTGTTTCTTACATACATGTACACTGTGCCTAGCTGGTCTGTCCTATTCATGCATGTACAATGTGCCTAGCTGTCTGTTTCTTACAGACATGTACACTGTGCCTAGGTGGTCTGTCCCTTACACGCATGTACACTCTGCCTAGGTGGTCTGTACCTTACACGCATGTACACTGTGCCTAGCTGGTCTGTTTCTTACAGACATGTACACTGTGCCTAGCTGGTCTGTTTCTTACATACATGTACACTGTGCCTAGCTGGTCTGTTTCTTACATGCATGTACACTGTGCCTAGGTGGTCTGTCCCTTACACGCATGTACACTGTGCCTAGGTGGTCTGTCCCTTACACGCATGTACACTGTGCCTAGCTGGTCTGTTTCTTACAGACATGTACACTGTGCCTAGCTGGTCTGTTTCTTACATACATGTACACTGTACCTAGCTGGTCTGTTTCTTACATGCATGTACACTCTGCCTAGCTGGTCTGTCCTATTCATGCATATACACTGTGCCTAGGTGGTCTGTCCCTTACATGCATGTACACTGTGCCTAGCTGGTCTGTTTCTTACACACATGTACACTGTGTCTAGTTGGTCTGTTTCTTACACGCTTGTACAATGTGCCTAGCTGGTCTGTGTCTTACATACATGTACACTGTGCCCAGTTGGTCTGTTTCTTACATGCTTGTACACTGTGCCTAGCTGGTCTGTCCTATTCATGCATGTACACTGTGCCTAGTTGGTCTGTTTCTTACATGCATGTACACTGTGCCTAGTTGGTCTGTTTCTTACATACATGTACACTGTGCCTAGTTGGTCTGTTTCTTACATGCATGTACGCCTTACCTATCTTGTCTGTTCCTTCCATGCATGCGCACCTGGCCTACAGGGGACACTCTTCATGCATGTCCAGTGTCTGCATACGTGTAGTCGAGACACTGTGATTTTAATGGTATTGTGTCCCCCCCCCGCAGAGCTTCAAGCTGAATGTGGAGAGTCACCGGACCCTGAAGGACTCCGTGATGGAGGAGGGACGTCAGCTGCTGGAGCTGATGGCGTCACACAAGTCAGGTATCCGTCCCATCTCATGTACACATGCCCCTCCCCCAGCTGATGGCGTCACACAAGTCAGGTACCCCTCTCCTTTCCTGTACACATGCCCCTCCCCCAGCTGATGGCGTCACACATGTCAGGTATCACTCCCCTCTCATGTACGCATGCCCCGCCCCCAGCCGATAGCGTCACACAAGTCCGGTATCAGCCCCATCTCATGTACGCATGCCCTCCCCCCCAGCTGCTGGTGCTGATGACGTCTCACAAGTCAGGTACCCCTCCCCTCTACTGTACCCATGCCCTCCCCAGGGCATGAACCCCCCTGTAATCTCCCCCTCCCTCATCCTGCCCCTCAGCCTTCTCGCTCTCCTCGCCCCCGTGTCAGATGGAAGCAAGGTTGGGTGCACCGTCCAAGGGCGGCCTCACTGCCAACAGTTACTTGACTGTACCCAGGCTACGACCCCCCCCCCACCGTGACAAGCTCTCCTTCAGGCCCGTGCACTCCTCCGCCTCCATGTCGGAGGGACGCAAGCCTGGGGGTGCACCGTCCAAGTGACCCCCCCTGCCAATGGTCACTTGAGTTTTCCCCGGCCCAGGTCTACCACTTGCTTTCTGAGACATCCCAGATGTGCCCCCCCCCCCCCTCCATGTGAGAGGGAAGCAAGGCTTGGGGTGCAAAAGAAGCCTCAAGATTTGGGGTGCATCAGAAGGCAACAAGGTTTGAGGTGCATTCAAAGGGAGCAAGGCTAGAGGTGCGTTAGAGGGAAGCAACTGGTGACCACCCCCACCCACTACGCCGGACACACACTCGACCCGATCTTCTCTTCCAGCAAGGACATCGCCTTCAGCCACGCCACGGGACTCCACTGGACGGACCACAGCTGCGTCCACTTCAGCTTCAGAAGGACCACGCTCCACCATCACCAGCAACAGGCCCCCCGCAGAAGCTGGAACAAGATCACTGCAGACCAGCTCGCTACTTCCCTGAGCAAGAACCCTCCCACCAGCACAACAAACCCCAGCCAAGCGGCCACCAACCTCACGAAATGGATCAGCGACTGCGCAGACGACCTCGCCCCGCTGAAGACCCAGCAGAGCAGACCCGGCAGCAAGAAAGCCCCATGGTTTAACGACGAACTCAAGAGCTCCAAGAAGAACTGCAGAGCACTCGAGAAAACCTGGCGCAGAGACCCAACACCGGACAACATGACTGCCCTCAAGCTCGCCACCCGAAAACACCACCAGCTGATCCACGCCACCAAGACAACCGCATTCAAGGAACGACTGGACAACAACGCACACAACAGCAAGGAACTCTTCAACATCGTGAAAGAGCTCTCCAACCCCAACGCCGGAAACAACGACATCACCCCTTCGCAAGACCTCTGCAACTCCCTCGCCTCCTACTTCCACAACAAGATCGCGGACACACACAACAGCTTCAGCACTCAACCGACGCACGCCACGACCGAACCACCGCCCCCCACCACCACCCTCCACGCCTGGACCCCAATCAGCACCGAAGACACCATCCGCACGATGAACTCCATCCACTCCGGATCTCCGACAGACCCCTGCCCTCACCACGTCTTCAACAAGGCCGACGCTGTCATCGCACCCCACCTGCGGGACATCATCAACACCTCCTTCGACATCGCCACCTTCCCGGAGAGCTGGAAGCACGCTGAACTCAGCGCTCTACTCAAGAAACCATCAGCAGACCCAACCGACCTCAAGAACTACCGCCCCATCTCGCTGCTCCCGTTTCCGGCCAAAGTCATCGAGAAGACCGTCAACAAGCAACTGGCCGCCTTCCTCGAGACGAACGGTTCCCTCGACCTCTCGCAGTCTGGCTTCCGGGCCAACCACAGCACCGAGACCGCCCTGATCGCAGCTACCGATGACATCCGAGCCCTGCTCGACAACGGAGAAACAGCGGCCCTCATCCTCCTGGACCTCTCCGCGGCCTTCGACACTGTCTGCCACCGTACCCTAGTACAGCGCCTCAGCAACATCGGAATCCAGGAGAAGACACTGGAGTGGATCACCTCCTTCCTCGCCGGAAGGACACAGAGAGTCCGCCTCCCCCCGTTCAGATCGGAGGCCACCGAAGTCATCTGCGGCGTTCCTCAAGGCTCCTCGCTCAGCCCAACACTCTTCAACGTCTACATGAGCCCCCTCGCAGCCATCGCACGCCAGCACAACCTGAACATCATCTCCTACGCCGACGACACCCAGCTGATCCTCTCCCTCACTAACGACCCCGCCACCGCCAGAGCCAACCTGCACGAAGGGATGACAGACGTAGCCAAATGGATGTCGAACAGCCGCCTGAAACTGAACTCGGACAAGACCGAAGTCCTCATCCTGGGATCCTCACCCTCCGCCTGGGACAACTCCTGGTGGCCCCCCGCCCTGGGCAGCGCACCCAAACCAACAGACCACGCACGCAACCTGGGCTTCATCCTGGACTCCTCCCTCTCCATGACCAGACAAGTCAACGCCGTCTCCTCGTCGTGCTTCAACATCCTGCGCATGCTACGTAAGATCTTCCGATGGATCCCCACCGAGACCAGGAAGACGGTCACCCAGGCCCTCGTCACCAGCCGTCTGGACTACGGCAACTCCCTCTATGCCGGAACCACCGCCAAACTCCAGAAGAGACTCCAGCGGATCCAGAACACCTCAGCACGACTCATCCTGGACATCCCCCGCCGCAGCCACATCTCCGGACACCTGAGAGACCTGCACTGGCTCCCGGTCAACAAGAGAATCACCTTCCGGCTCCTCACCCACGCACACAAAGCCCTACACAACCAAGGACCAGGATACCTCAACAGCCGCCTCAACTTCTACGCTCCCAAACGCCAGCTTCGATCGACCAGCCACGCCCTCGCCGCCGTCCCCCGCATCCGAAGAGCCACCACAGGAGGAAGGTCCTTCTCCTACCTGGCCGCCAAGACTTGGAACTCCCTTCCGACCCACCTCCGCCTGACCCAGGACCACCTCGCCTTCAGGAAGCAGCTCAAGACCTGGCTGTTCGAGCAGTAGCGGACCCCCTCCCCCCAGCGCTTGAGACCCTCCGGGTGAGTAGTGCGCTATATAAATGCTCTGATTGATTGATTGATTGATTGAAGCAAGGTTTGGGGTGACCAAGGAACGGACACGAAAGAGCAAACCCTCCATGGCATCCGCACTGTTGCGTATTGACCTGATGAAGGCCACAAATACAAGCGATGGGTCGCAACCATCTCGTACCACCTCCACTGACTCCAGACCATCCAGAACGCCGCGGCAAGACTCATCCTTGAGCTCCCACGTCACACCACATCTCAGAGGGCCCCACTGGCTCCCCATACATACACTGTGCCAATTCAAGCTCCTCTCACACACATACAAGGCACTGCACAACACCGGACCTGCATACCTCAACAACTGCCATCGCTTCCACCAACCCACCAGACCCCCGTACTCCGCCTCACTCGCACACACCCCGACATCCGCAGATGCAGAACAGGAGGACTGGCATTCTCCCACACTGCACCCCAATCCTGGGATGACCTCCCTCTGCACATCAGGGGCTCCTCCTCACTTCCTGATATTCACAAGACGCTGAAGACCCGGGGCCTCAACAAACTCACCAAGTGTCTCACTTCACCCTCTGGCCCCCGCCTACACACCTGCTTCAGTAAGACTAACGGGGTAACCCAGTATCCCGCATAACCTGGGAAATCCACTAGTATGGAGCAACAGTTGGTTCTGTAGCAGAGTACAATATCACTCTTATAAACCGCTTTGTTTCCTGTTTAACTAGGAACAGCCACATGAGCGGGTTAATAACTGAGAAATAAATCATTGACATCAAGGATTTTTTAAGTATGCCGTAGTAAATCAACACTCCTAGACCATGGACATTTGCAAATAATAATGTATCAAAATAGTACACAGGACCATTACTTGCCACATACAAAAAATAAAAAAACGAATAAATGCAAAATCAACACAGTGTATCACAACTAAAAACATTTAAATACACAAGACCGAAACGTCGACCAATACATCATCTCCACAGCATTTGTGCACTGAAAGAAACCTTTTTACATTTATGAATTGGGTCTTCTTTAATTACTAATGGAGTTGATGACATGTTATGAATTGATGAGTTAATATATATGTACAGCTATTCATGACTTTTTATTGTATGATTGATTCTTGTATAACCCCGTGATTCAGATCTTTTGATTCCCTCAAATACAATTTTTTCAGATATAATTAGTTTGCTGTGTGCTCTTTTCAACTCTCCTCGCTTTGTGATTCATTGAATGCACTTTTGAATGTATTAGTTATCCTATGGATACAAATGGGTCTAATTGACTGATGGACCCCAGATTTGACATACACCAAATTAAGTGTACTTAGTTAACAAACAAAGGGGCATATTACCAAGGGCAATATCGCCGCTTTAGCGGGAAAAATTCCCGCTAAAGCGGCGATAATTTAATCGCCCTATTCCCTAGCTGTCGCTAACACTAGTTAGCGACAGCTAATAGGCGATAGCGGGCATTTAGGGGCCCACTCTGCATGTCAGCGATGATTATCGCTAATGACATGCAGAGAGGGCGTGCCAAGATGTTAGCGACTGGAAACAGTCGCTAACATCGCTATCCCCTATTACCAACTTTTGGAAATAATTTCGCTAAGCGCGATTATCTCCAAAAGCTAACGCCTGCCCAGAGCAGTTCTTAGCCATGTTGTCCAATGGTAGGTGGATAACATGGCTGAGAGCATTTGTTCGCTAATGCATGAATATCGCTGACTTTTCATTTCGGCCGATTTTTATCGCTTAGGAGATAAACCTTGATAATATCAAGGCTCCTAAGCGATAAAAATCGTTGGAGCGCGGCGATATTGAAATGCCCGCTAACCAAGCTTAGCGATAATTATCGCTATAGCTTGGTAATATGCCCCAAAATCCCTTGTAGCCTTTCTTTACCTCAACTTCTAAAAGTGGCATTTCTAAAATAGTTATAATAAATCTGCACACACCTTTGCGCAGCATTTATTATCACTATTCCAAACATACCAAACTTGACCATGCTGCACCTCCCATATCAGGAATTACCACTAAGACACTTATCAGGGAATCCCCAATGCAATCCTATGGGAGGGCAGCCCCACAGTAGTGAGAAACCATAATGGCTGTTTTCACTACCAGGACATGTCACACACTTAAGGTACATGTCCTATCTTTTACGTACGATGCACCCTGCCCATAGGGCTAGCTAGGGCCTACCTTAGGGGTGACTGACGTGTAGTAAAAGGGGGGGCGTCAGACATGGCACACACTTTAGGTGCCACGTCACAGTGGCAGTGACACTGCGTGCACAGGCCCTGCAATAGCAGAGGCCAGAGATAGGTTTGCAAGGCTACTTTGGTGGGTGGCGCAATCAGCGCTGCAAGCCCACCAGTAGCATTTAATTTACCAGCCCTGGGAATATGAGATACCACTTTACATGGGACTGACAGGTAAAATAAATAGGCCAAACAGGTGTAGACCAATCTTACCATATGTAACACAGAGAGCCCACGCACTTTACACTGGACAGCAGTGCTAAAGTGCCCAGAGGTCTAAAACCACTAACACCATGTCAGAGAAACGGCTAGGAGAAAGGCAAAAAGTTTAGGGATGACCCTGCAAAAATGGCCAAGTCCAACAATCCCTATTTTAAAGTCTATAGGGGAGAGAGGGCAGAGAGCAAACAAAAGAATAATAGTGTAGAGTTAAAACTAACTCTTGGTGGGTAAGGCCACCTTTTATTCTGGTACCCCCAATGGATTGGATTAAAACTAAGTTTAATGAAATAGGGATATAGATATTCTCCTATTTCACATTCTGGTCAACATGTTTCTGCCTCAATTTACCATTAGGTTCATGGTATTCGTCAGGGCCAAGATTATGAGTCACTCTGCTTGTAGAAGAAAGTGAAAAAATAAAAATTATTCTTTCAGTAGTCTGGCAGCTATCCTGTGGTACTGACATCTAGTAGGGTCCACAGGTGGCTGAAAATACATAACACAAGAAAAATAAATATTTGTTTGCCTCCATTTATCACCGAATTAGTGTCCATCACCAACACTGCAACCCATGAGTAATGTGATGCTAAAATCAATTGTAATATCCGTTCCATTTATACCTAAACAATTCCTCCCACCTTCAACATTCCCTTTATGGCGGGTCAGAGCTGTAAGGGTTTATAAACATGGTGTCAGGATTATCTCAACTGTATTTGAGTTCAATCTCTGGTGTCCTCTTACCTTCACACACACCGCGACCACAATCATACACATAATATCTCTAATTTTTCAAATGTAGAAGGGCTCTTAGTATGTATAGTGAATGCACTACTATGTGTATTTAAGTGATCCTCTAAATGTAAATGTAATGTAAATTGATACTTGTATGGCGCACTACTCACCCGCAAGGGTCTCAAGGCGCTTGTACGAATACCGCTGTGGAACCCATCCTGGCTTTCCCTGTGAGGTGTCCACTCCTGGGCACCCCCAAGGTGAGGCCAGGCATCCTTAGCGTTGTGGGGACCGTTGTGGAGATTAAGCAAGCTTTTGCCCAGAGTTGCAGAGTGGGACTCCATGATTGGAATAGGCACCGAGGCGGGAATTATCAGGTCCGTGGAATTTTTGAGCCCAAGACCCGCCGAGGCGGGGAATTGAACCCTGGTCCCGGGCTAGACCTCTGCATCAGGGTCTGACGCTCTAACCATGGAGCCACACTTCTCCATTGTGCTTCAAGATTAGTTAGATATCTTGGAGGGCCGCTAAAAGTTGAATGTGACTTCTCGTCTCCGTCCAGGCAATAATCGACAAGGGAGAAGGATATTTAGTTTAACAATATGAGAGGAGCGGTATCCCCTTAATTTGAGTACTAAAGCGCTATGTGTTCCATCCATATTAAAGACTGACACTCGAGTATAAGCACGTGTAACTTAATGCGAAGGAAAGAAGACCGGCGATACCAAGGAGTGTATATAACATCAGGTCGTTCTCTGTGTGACCCAACTCTAAAAAGTGTCTAGTCACTTTGGTGTTGTTTTTCTTACACCCAATTGAGCTGTGATGTTCAACAACCCTACTCCTCACTTTTCGAGTGGTCAAGCCCTGGTTTATTGCGCCAAGTTGAATTGGCAGTTTAAAACTGCACACAGGCTGCAAAGGCATTCCTGAGACGTGTTTCTTTTCATAACAAATTTTATTTGGTTTTATCAATATATCCCGGCCTCAACGGCCTACATACAAAAATAGAAAATCATAGGGTAAATTCCCATGACCAACAAAAACACAAGAACTTGCACAGGCGATCCCAACCACCCTCACACCCTAACTATCGCCAATAAAGCCTTCAGTTCAGTACATCATTGGACCCCATCTCATTTCCTCATGTCTCAGCACCTTCCAGCTGAGACTCGACAGCGCGAACCGGGGCTAAAACTATACCTCTATAATCGTCCCAGTGCTGCCATATCTTCTGGGGTTTCTGTGGGCATCCCCTAGCCTGAAACACCACAACCACCAGCCCTCCATCCCTCTCTTCCAGGTCCCTGTTGATGGCGATGCATCAGCTTTCCACAATCTGGTAATATCTCTCTTCACCAGTGTGAAACCTAGAAACAGCAGGTGTTTTCATACCAATGGACTCCTA
This sequence comes from Lissotriton helveticus, assembly GCF_964261635.1. Lineage (NCBI taxonomy): Eukaryota > Metazoa > Chordata > Amphibia > Caudata > Salamandridae > Lissotriton > Lissotriton helveticus. The sequence continues at coordinate 26,028,239 of NC_136070.1, read as the reverse complement.
TTCCCTCTGTGCTATGAAGCCGGATCAATGTAGGGTCCGGTGGGATCTCCCGGGAGAGGACCCCCCCAAGACCGGGTGTCCGCCCCCCCAAAGGCGTGTCAATGCCATGTAACTCCACACCATGTGAAGGAAGGTGCCCACCTCTACCCCACACCGTAGACACAGGGAGGAGTTAATTACACCCACTCACCACCACCAGTGCCTTGTATGATATGCTCGGTGTAAATATTTTAATTGGCTCAGGCGAAGATAGGATGAAATTACCGCCCCGCGGGGCATTCACGGTCTCTGTCCAGTCATCTTCATCGATTGAGTCTAAATCCCCTGTCATGCCGGCCTAAGGGCAGGCAGTGTGAACTATTTGTGATCAATGACTGATGAATTTGTGTAATTCTATGAGTGTCCAAGTCGCCCATCAACAGCTTGCCCTCTAATGGGTAAAACTCTGGTAAGTCTTGAAGGGCTCGCAAACAGGGGGATATGGCATGGCGTGGCTGCAGGTATCTGTAGAACTGGCTACGGTGTAACTGATTATCACTCTGGAGCTCCTGAAATGATTTTAACACTGCCTTACATGACCTCGCCTAACGTGGATATCCCTATGTCATCCCACCTTTGGAACCCTCTCAATAAGGCCACCTGTCGAACAAAGCTGCTCTCCCACAATGGGGTTCCCCGTGTCAGTCTTACCCACAGGCCCTGGGTACATGTTCTACCACTTTCGTATGGGCTTACAAGTAAATTAAATGTGCCAATTGGGTGTAAACCAATTTTTCTATGTTTAAGGGAGTGAGCACAAGCAATTAAGCATTGGTTGGCAGTGGTAAAGTGCACAAAGTCCTAAAAGGCAAGAAAAACAAATTCAGCTAGAGGGGAGAAGGCAAAAAGTTTGTGGATGACCCTGCAGAGAGGACCAAGTCCAACACTGCTCAAACAGCAATGGCATAGTAGTTCTAGAGGGTGTGAACATGGCCCTTGCTCTTGGTATCAGTCCATGTTGCGGGTAGGCCTGGGCGTAGTTTGCGGAGCCTTGCTACGCAGAACTCCGCGAAGTTACCAAAAACTCTGCGAAGTTCCACGAGTGGCGGAGTGGCGTGCGAACTGCAGTTTGTGCTGGTATTCCTGCCGCTCGGGTAGAAATTCTTACCGTTCGCGATTGGAAACTTCACGATCGCGAGCAGGGAAAAACTCTGCTGCACATCGCAAAGCTAAATTTTCTGTACTCCGCGAGCTCCGTGGAGTCCAGAAAACTGAGCAAACTCCGCTAACGGAGTGAAGTTAACTGCCCAGGCCTAGTTGCAGGCTGCAATGATGCACACTCTTTGCCTGGTCTTGTTCATCCAGTGTTCACACAGTTCCTCCCTGGGGTGGGACCGCATCCCCTGTGCTTGTTTTTCCATCCAGTAGCCCCAAGGTGGGCTTCCTATGGTGTGCCTGTACACCTGGTCTCAAGCCTCTATTCTGAGACCTGGCCCTGACTCCATGTCAACGAAGTGCTATATGTACCGTTCCTTATCCTGGCTCTTTTGTGTTTTTGGCGCCCAGGTCTCAAGGACATGCTGCATATGATCGGGAGTCAGTGGAAGGAGCTGCAGCGGCAAATCAAGCGTCAGCACAGCTGGATCCTCCTCGCCCTGGACGCCATCAAAGCTGAGATCCTGGCGACTGATGTATCCGCGGAGGACGCGGCCGGTGAGAGGAGCCCTGAGGTAAGGTGACGCGCCATTCCTTTTCACTTCCGTTGGCTGTTTGAAGTCCTTGTCACTCAAACCTCCCCCTCCTACCCGCCTTAGGGCTTGCACTCCCCACCTGTGCTTTTCAAAAATGAAAATCAACAATGTCTTTCGTTGAAACCATAAGAGAGCTAGCGCCAGCTCGCACACCTTCTAGAACATTCGATGAAACCATGATAGAGCCAGTGCCGCCTCCCACACCTTCTAGAACATTCGATGAAACCATGATAGAGCCAGCGCCGCCTCCCACACATTCCAGAACATTCGATAAAACCATGATAGAGCTAGCGCCACCTCCCCCACCTTCCAGAACATTCGATGAAACCAAGATAGAGCTAGCGCCGCCTCCCCCACCTTCCAGAACATTCGATGAAACCAAGATAGAGCTAGCGCCGCCTCCCACACCTTCCAGAACATTCGATGAAACCAAGATAGAGCTAGCGCCGCCTCCCACACCTTCTAGAACATTCGATGAAACCATGATAGAGCCAGCGCCGCCTCCCACACATTCCAGAACATTCAGTGAAGCCATGATAGAGCCAGTGCCGCCTCCCACACATTCCAGAACATTCGATGAAACCATGATAGAGCCAGCGCCGCCTCCCACACCTTCCAGAACATTCGAGGAGACCATGATAGAGCCAGCGCCGCCTCCCACACCTTCCAGAACATTCGATGAAACCATGATAGAGCCAGCGCCGCCTCCCGCACCTTCTAGAACAATCGATGAAACCATGATAGAGCCAGCGCCGCCTCCAGCACCTTCCAGAACACTCTATAAAACCATGAGAGCCAGCGCCACCTCCCACACCTTCCAGAACATTCGATGAAACCTTGATAGAGCGAGCGCCGCCCTCCACAGCATCCAGAACATTAGCTAAAACCATGAAAGATCTAGTTCACCTCCCGGGACATTCAATGAAACCATGAGAGAGCTAGAGCCGCCTCCCACAGCTTTCGAGATACTTGATGAAACCATGAAAAAGCTAGCGCCACCTTCCAGAACATTTCATGAAACCATGATAGAGCTAGCACCGCCTCCCACACCTTCCAGAACATTCGAGGAGACCATGAAAGAGCTCGAGCTGCCTCCCACACCATCCAGAACATTTGATGAAACCATGATAGAGCCAGCGCCGCCTCCCACACCTTCCAGAACATTCGATGAAACCATGATAGAGCCAGCGCCGCCTCCCACACCTTCTAGAACATTCGATGAAACCATGATAGAGCCAGCGCCGCCTCCCACACCTTCCAGAACATTCGATGAAACCATGATAGAGCCAACGCCGCCTCCCACACCTTCTAGAACATTCGATGAAACCATGATAGAGCCAGCGCCGCCTCCCACACCTTCCAGAACATTCGATGAAACCATGATAGAGCCAGCGCCGCCTCCCACACCTTCCAGAACATTTGATGAAACCATGATAGAGCCAGCGCCGCCTCCCACACCTTCCAGAACATTCGATGAAACCATGATAGAGCCAGCGCCGCCTCCCACACCTTCTAGAACATTCGATGAAACCATGATAGAGCCAGCGCCGCCTCCCACACCTTCTAGAACATTCGATGAAACCATGATAGAGCTAGCGCCGCCTCCCACACCTTCCAGAACATTCAATGAAACCATGATAGAGCCAGCGCCGCCTCCCACACCTTCCAGAACATTCGATGAAACCATGATAGAGCCAGCGCCGCCTCCCACACCTTCCAGAACATTCGATGAAACCATGATAGAGCCAGCGCCGCCTCCCACACCTTCCAGAACATTCGATGAAACCATGATAGAGCCAGCGCCGCCTCCCACACCTTCTAGAACATTTGATGAAACCATGATAGAGCCAGCGCCGCCTCCCACACCTTCTAGAACATTTGATGAAACCATGATAGAGCCAGCGCCGCCTCCCACACCTTCTAGAACATTTGATGAAACCATGATAGAGCCAGCGCCGCCTCCCACACCTTCTAGAACATTTGATGAAACCATGATAGAGCCAGCGCCGCCTCCCACTCCTTCCAGAACATTCGATGAAACCATGATAGAGCCAGCGCCGCCTCCCACACCTACCGGGACATTCGAGGAGACCATGAAAGAGCTCGAGCTGCCTCCCACACCATCCAGAACATTTGATGAAACCATGATAGAGCCAGCACCGCCTCCCACACCTTCCAGAACATTCGATGAAACCATGATAGAGCCAGCGCCGCCTCCCACACCTTCTAGAACATTCGATGAAACCATGATAGAGCTAGCGCCGCCTCCCACACCTTCCAGAACATTCGATGAAACCATGATAGAGCCAGCGCCGCCTCCCACACCTTCCAGAACATTTGATGAAACCATGATAGAGCCAGCGCCGCCTCCCACACCTTCCAGAACATTCGATGAAACCATGATAGAGCCAGCGCCGCCTCCCACACCTTCTAGAACATTTGATGAAACCATGATAGAGCCAGCGCCGCCTCCCACACCTTCCAGAACATTCGAGGAGACCATGATAGAGCCAGCGCCGCCTCCCACACCTTCTAGAACATTTGATGAAACCATGATAGAGCCAGCGCCGCCTCCCACACCTTCCAGAACATTCGATGAAACCATGAAAGAGCTCGAGCTGCCTCCCACACCTTCTAGAACATTCGATGAAACCATGAGAGAGCTAGCGCCGCCTCCCACACCTTCCAGAACATTCGAGGAGACCATGAAAGAGCTCGAGCTGCCTCCCACACCTTCCAGAACATTCAATGAAACCATGAAAGAGCTTGAGCTGCCTCCCACACCTTCTAGAACATTCGATGAAACCATGATAGAGCTAGCGCCACCCCCACACCTTCCAGAACATTCGATGAAACCATGATAGAGCTAGCGCCACCCCCACACCTTCCAGAACATTCGAGGAAACCACGATAGAGCTAGCGCCGCCTCCCACACCTTCCAGAACATTTGATGAAACCATGATAGAGCCAGCGCCGCCTCCCACACCTTCCAGAACATTTGATGAAACCATGATAGAGCCAGCGCCGCCTCCCACACCTTCTAGAACATTTGATGAAACCATGATAGAGCCAGCGCCGCCTCCCACACCTTCCAGAACATTCGAGGAGACCATGAAAGAGCTCGAGCTGCCTCCCACACCTTCCAGAACATTCGATGAAACCATGATAGAGCTAGCGCCACCCCCACACCTTCCAGAACATTCGATGAAACCATGATAGAGCCAGCCCCGCCTCCAACACCTTCCAGAACATTCAATGAAACCAAGATAGTGCTAGCGCCGCCTCCCACACCTTCCAGAACATTCGATGAAACCATGATAGAGCCAGCGCCGCCTCCCACACCTTCTAGAACATTCGATGAAACCATGATAGAGCTAGCGCCGCCTCCCACACCTTCCAGAACATTCGAGGAGACCATGAAAGAGCTCGAGCTGCCTCCCACACCTTCCAGAACATTCGATGAAACCATGATAGAGCTAGCGCCACCCCCCACACCTTCCAGAACATTCGAGGAGACCATGAAAGAGCTCGAGCTGCCTCTCACACCTTCTAGAACATTCGATGAAACCATGATAGAGCTAGCGCCACCCCCACACCTTCCAGAACATTCGATGAAACCATGATAGAGCTAGCGCCACCCCCACACCTTCCAGAACATTCGAGGAAACCACGATAGAGCTAGCGCCGCCTCCCACACCTTCCAGAACATTCGATAAAACCATGAAAGAGCTCGAGCTGCCTCCCACACCTTCCAGAACATTCGATGAAACCATGATAGAGCTAGCGCCACCCCCACACCTTCCAGAACATTCGAGGAAACCATGATAGAGCTAGCGCCGCCTCCCACACCTTCCAGAACATTCGATAAAACCATGAAAGAGCTTGAGCTGCCTCCCACACCTTCCAGAACATTCGATGAAACCATGATAGAGCTAGCGCCACCCCCCACACCTTCCAGAACATTCGAGGAAACCAAGATAGAGCCAGCGCCGCCTCCCACACCTTCCAGAACATTCGATGAAACCATGAAAGAGCTCGAGCTGCCTCCCACACCTTCCAGAACATTCGATGAAACCAAGATAGAGCTAGCGCCTCCCCCACACCTTCCAGAACATTCGATGAAACCTTGATAGAGCTAGCGCCGCCTCCCACACCTCCCGGGACATTCAATGAAACCATGAGAGAGCTAGAGCCGCCTCCCACAGCTTTCGAGATACTTGATGAAACCATGAAAAAGCTAGCGCCACCTTCCAGAACATTTCATGAAACCATGATAGAGCTAGCACCGCCTCCCACACCTTCCAGAACATTCGAGGAGACCATGAAAGAGCTCGAGCTGCCTCCCACACCATCCAGAACATTTGATGAAACCATGATAGAGCCAGCGCCGCCTCCCACACCTTCCAGAACATTCGATGAAACCATGATAGAGCCAACGCCGCCTCCCACACCTTCCAAAACATTCGATGAAACCATGATAGAGCCAGCGCCGCCTCCCACACCTTCTAGAACATTCGATGAAACCATGATAGAGCTAGCGCCGCCTCCCACACCTTCCAGAACATTCGATGAAACCATGATAGAGCCAGCGCCGCCTCCCACACCTTCCAGAACATTTGATGAAACCATGATAGAGCCAGCGCCGCCTCCCACACCTTCCAGAACATTCGATGAAACCATGATAGAGCCAGCGCCGCCTCCCACACCTTCTAGAACATTTGATGAAACCATGATAGAGCCAGCGCCGCCTCCCACACCTTCCAGAACATTCGATGAAACCATGAAAGAGCTCGAGCTGCCTCCCACACCTTCTAGAACATTCGATGAAACCATGAGAGAGCTAGCGCCGCCTCCCACACCTTCCAGAACATTCGAGGAGACCATGAAAGAGCTCGAGCTGCCTCCCACACCTTCCAGAACATTCGATGAAACCATGATAGAGCTAGCGCCACCCCCCACACCTTCCAGAACATTCGATGAAACCATGAAAGAGCTTGAGCTGCCTCCCACACCTTCTAGAACATTCGATGAAACCATGATAGAGCTAGCGCCACCCCCACACCTTCCAGAACATTCGATGAAACCATGATAGAGCTAGCGCCACCCCCACACCTTCCAGAACATTCGAGGAAACCACGATAGAGCTAGCGCCGCCTCCCACACCTTCCAGAACATTTGATGAAACCATGATAGAGCCAGCGCCGCCTCCCACACCTTCCAGAACATTCGAGGAGACCATGAAAGAGCTCGAGCTGCCTCCCACACCTTCCAGAACATTCGATGAAACCATGATAGAGCTAGCGCCACCCCCACACCTTCCAGAACATTCGATGAAACCATGATAGAGCCAGCGCCGCCTCCAACACCTTCCAGAACATTCAATGAAACCATGATAGAGCTAGCGCCACCCCCACACCTTCCAGAACATTCGATGAAACCATGATAGAGCTAGCGCCACCCCCACACCTTCCAGAACATTCGAGGAAACCACGATAGAGCTAGCGCCGCCTCCCACACCTTCCAGAACATTCGATAAAACCATGAAAGAGCTCGAGCTGCCTCCCACACCTTCCAGAACATTCGATGAAACCATGATAGAGCTAGCGCCCCCTCCCACACCTTCCAGAACATTCGATAAAACCATGAAAGAGCTCGAGCTGCCTCCCACACCTTCCAGAACATTCGATGAAACCATGATAGAGCTAGCGCCCCCTCCCACACCTTCCAGAACATTCGATGAAACCATGATAGAGCCAGCGCCGCCTCCCACACCTTCCAGAACATTCAATGAAACCATGATAGAGCTAGCGCCCCCTCCCACACCTTCCAGAACATTCGATGAAACCATGATAGAGCCAGCGCCGCCTCCCACACCTTCCAGAACATTCAATGAAACCATGATAGAGCTAGCTCCGCCTCCCACACCTTCCAGAACATTCGATGAAACCATGAAAGAGCTCGAGCTGCCTCCCACACCTTCCAGAACATTCGATGAAACCATGATAGAGCTAGCGCCACCCCCACAGCTTCCAGAACATTCGATGAAACCATGATAGAGCTAGCGCCACCCCCACAGCTTCCAGAACATTCGATGAAACCATGATAGAGCTAGCGCCACCCCCACACCTTCCAGAACATTCGAGGAAACCAAGATAGAGCCAGCGCCGCCTCCCACACCTTCCAGAACATTCGATGAAACCATGAAAGAGCTCGAGCTGCCTCCCACACCTTCCAGAACATTCGATGAAACCACGATAGAGCTAGCGCCCCCTCCCACACCTTCCAGAACATTCAATGAAACCATGATAGAGCTAGCGCCGCCTCCGGCACCTTCTAGAACATTCGATGAAACCATAATAGAGCCAGCGCCGCCTCCCACACCTTCCAGAACATTCGATGAAACCATGATAGAGCTAGCGCCGCCTCCGGCACCTTCTAGAACATTTGATGAAACCATAATAGAGCTAGCACCACCTCCCACACCTTCTAGAACATTCGATGAAACCATAATAGAGCTAGTGCGGCCTCCCACACCTTCCAGAACGTTCCCATGTGTACTCATGAGGTGCAGGAGGTGGTGGACCCATGTGAAGCTGAGGTGGCCCCATGGTCCCATGTGCACTCATGGTGCATGCTTTGGACAGGAGAGGGGTTGCCATTGAGCCTTATGTACCCATTGGCTGTGGGTGGCGCCCGCCTTAGACCCCCATGTACCCATGGAGTGCGGAATGAGCGCGGGAGCCTGTGCCACAGCCCCATCTGCAGACAAAGGGTGTGGGGTGAGGGGGGGGACGCTGTGCCATATCTCTGCAATACCAGTGGGGAGCCAGATGGGGCGTGATGTCATACCATAGCCCCCTATATATACGCGGGGTGCAGGATCGGTGGTGGCACCATGGCAAAGCCTCTCATGTTCAGGTGGTGCACCAGTGCCAGAGCCCCGGCTACCCAAGGGGTGCAGGACGGGCACCCAAAGCCGTACCCTTGCACTTCAATACTCTGGGAGGAGGAGAATCAACACGTCCCTCCTCAGTACCCCTGGGGCACCAGCGAGCGCACTGAGCCATCCGAGGACACACTGGAGATAAAACCGATATTTATGGATTATTACAAAGATGAATATTCGGGAGCTGCGCACTTGTTTTGCTGGCACAATAAATCACTCTAATCAACGCAGTCACTCAGCTCTGGCGTCCATTAACCGCTTGGTTACAGCAAATTAACAAAGAGAGAATGTGATTCATTATCTCATTGCACTTAATGAGTATCAGATGCATCGCCTAATTAGGGACCGGTCACCGCAGCAGGAGGAAGGTCGCCCGCGCTGCTACAAATCCGCCCCCCCTCAAGCTCTGCACCATCCCAAAAGGAACATACCACCCAATGCCACCATTTTAAAATATGGAGCGTCACATAAAGCCGTCTCCAGTGCAACATCTCCTGAGGGCAACCATTTTAGATATGGAGCGCCACATAGTGGCTTCTGCAGAGGAATATCCCTCAAGGGGCGCCATTTTAGAATATGGAGCGCCACATACTGTTGTCTCCAGGGGAAGGTCTCTTGAGGGCAGCCATTTTAGATATTTTAGATATGGGGCGCCACATAATGGCTTCTGCAGAGGAATATCCCTCAAGGGGCGCCATTTTAGAATATGGAGCGCCACATACTGTTGTCTCCAGGGGAAGGTCTCTTGAGGGCAGCCATTTTAGATATGGGGCGCCACATAGTGGCTTCTGCAGAGGAATATCCCTCAAGGGGCGCCATTTTAGAATATGGAGCGCCACATACTGTTGTCTCCAAGGGAAGGTCTCTTGAGGGCAGCCATTTTAGATATGGAGTGCCACATAATGGTTTCTGCAGAGGAATATCCCGCAAGGGGCGCCATTTTAGAATATGGAGCACCACATACTGGTGTCTCTAGGGGAAGATCTCTCGAGGGCGGCCATTTTAAAATATAGAGCACCATGTCATGGTGTTGCTGCAGGAACAGTCCAGAGGGCGGTCATTTTAAAATATAGAACACCGCGCCATGGTGTTTCCGTGGGAACATTCCAGAGGGCGGCCATTTTAAAATATAGAGCACCACGCCATGGTTTCGCCGCAGGAACATTCCAGAGGGCGGCCATTTTAAAATATAGAGCACCACGCCATGGTGTCACCGCAGGAACATTCCAGAGGGCGGCCATTTTACATATGGATTTCCACACTATGGTTTCTCGAAACGAACATCCCCCCAAAGGCCGCCATTTTAAAACATGGAATGGCACATAATGGTGTCTCCAGGGGACATCCCCCAAGGGCAACCATTTTAAAATATGGAGTGCCCCATAATAATTTCTCCAAAGGGCATCCCCAAAGGTCCTCATTGTAAAATATGGCGAACCACGTAATTGTGTCTCCAGGGGAATATCCCCCCCAGGGCTGCCATTAAAAATATGAAACTTCACATATTGGTGTCATCAAAGGAACATCCTCAATGGGCCACCATTTTTTTTTAATACAGAGCGTAGTACAATGGTGGCGCCAAAAGAACATTTCCTGAGGTCTGCCATTTTAAAATATGTTGGCCACATAATGGTGTTTCCGAAGGTACACCCCCCCCCCAGCGCCGCCATTACAGTAACAGGATAATAGTTGCCACTAGAATTCAAATACCGGACACAGACCCCACTATGCCGGCATATATTCAAAGTTATAACACCTACTCCTCCTCAAATAACGTGGTGTTATCCCTGGTGACACTTTAAACCCTGAAGTACTGGCTGTTCCAACAGTGAACATCATACTGCAGGCTTACAACCCCACTTAGCATCATAAACGGGGCTCCCAGTTTTACGGTATTAATTTTTTTACCATTTCCGTCTGTTTTTACCAATATTTATTTGTTGGCCATTTTATCTGTATTTATCCATATTTATTGTGTTTTTCTTAAATAACAAGTTGTAAAACTGTACATTTCCGTATCGATTTAACTGACAGACGCGCACTCATACTATTATGTCTGTCGTGTTTTAGCTATTTAACCGCTTCCGTGCGGCGCGTTAGCCGCGCCCTGTGCTGGACATTCCAGAACAGGGCGCGGTCGTGACGGAACCGTTCCGTCATCAGCACAGCTCAGCCGTAACTGATGACGGAACGGTTCCGTCACCAGCATCGAAGGGGTTAAGTTGCCAAATATTACATAACAGTACGTCCAATGGTAAATTCTAGCATTATACCATAAATGTATGTGACATATTCTGTTATTTAAAGAAATTTCATCCTGTTTTTTTATTTTCCCTTTCTGTCCATCTGCTCAGCTGCTGGCCTAGCTATAATTAATTAAAGACTGCACGGAGAAGTAATTAAAAGAAACACAATTTTCTGTATTTATCCACTTTTGAACATAAATGCAGGCAGGAAACACATTGGTTTCCGTCTGTATTTATCTGTAAAAATCTGTAAAAACGGAAAACAGGGAGCCGTAATCATAAAATAAGGTGAAGTCTGCCTCCACACTGCATGTACAGAGTTCTGTCCCCACAACTTCAAACAACCACTTACACCCCCCACTAAGATTCAGGTAAGATGAAGATGGCCCTCAGGGGGTCTTACCCCCCACTAAAACTCGAACGACAGATCTCACAACACAAAAGTCTTGGAAAAGTGTGAGTTTTAGGTCCCACTAAACCTCAAATAAAAATCTCCTAGCCCCCACAGAACTTCAAATAATGCTCCATTTGACCATAGAAATGGTGGGTTCCATCTCCCTATAAACCGGAAATAACTGATATATAGCCCCCAGTAGAACTCAGCTAGCAGCCTTATTGGCGCCACTAAACCTGGATTAAAGGGTGACGCCCCCACTAAACTTGAAAAATCAAGGTTATATCACCCATCACATATCATAAAACAATTATATGATTTTTCCTGCAGCCTTTGCTAAGATCTGTGGAAAACTTCCCAAAGTTTCTCTTTTTTTGCTGAATATGTCACTGAGATCCTTCACAGTAACAAGAGTTTGTAGTTAAATAGAAGCCACAGAAAGCCAGAGGGGCCTTGTTCCGAGCAGTGAGGAGTCCACAGTCGGAGGAAACCAGGAGCAACTTGGCATGGGGAACACAGGTCGGAATGGGGGTGGATTTAGGGTGCAGAAGCCCACGAGTCTACAGGCTATCCCTCACTTTTACCTCAGGCTCCGAACTGAGGGCTAATATTGCCCTAGGGGGAGCTGCCAGGTCAGTCATGGGTGTCTGTGGGGCTGTTTTACTGCACGGTGTCCCACACTACTCAGAACGAGGCCTTTGTGCTTTTTTGCACCAAGGCGCTCCATATTTTAAATGGCGGCCCCTGTGGAATTGTGTCCTGGAGGCACCATTACATGGCGGTCCATATTTTAAAATGGCGGCCTTTGCAGTGTGTTATTGTCTCCTGAAGACACCTTTACATGGCGTTCCATATTTAAAATGGCGGCCCTTGTGGAATTGTCTCCTGGAGACACCATTACATGGCGTTTTATGTTTAAAAATGGCGGTCCTTGAGTGTGTTCCTTTGGAGACCCCAGCCCTTGTGCGATGCCCCCTGGAGACCAAGGCGCTCTGCATGGAAAGCTCTGTTCATTAGTAAAAATGCGCTGATTTGTAACCCGCTTGACTGGGTTCACTCGGGTAACCTCGAAAGTAAACTGGTCACCTCTCAAACTTAATGAGATGAGAGAACTTTGCACAGCAGAGCTTCTATCACCCTCCAGGCCTCATTCACCATGGTTCTATCACCCACTGGGGTGATGGGCCCCACTGAATCTCACGTAACAAGCCTGTACCAGCTGGAAATGTGGAAATAAAGCAGTTTATCCCCTTCAAACTGCAATTATCAGCGACATAGCCCCGGGCAAACCTATACGCAGCATCGGATTGGGAAGGCGGGCAGTCGGGCATTGGCTGATTGGCCGGTGCCCTTAGGTCACCAGTGGGCTGGTTTTTGTCGACCGGCGCAAGGCCTTATTGTCTTCCCCCACCAGGCCACTGTAAGGTGGGGGGGGCAGCATCACAAGCAGGGAGGCTCTCAGGGGGTCGCTTTCAGCAGCGTCGCTAGGCCAATATTGTTCTGTCCACTGCAGACTTTATTGTGGCCTCCCGTCAGGGGCGTAACACAGACCCCCACAGCCCACGCGGTGCGCGGGGGCCCCTAGCTCCAAGGGCCCCCCTCGGCACTGAACTCTGGCCGGGAGAGCTCCTAATTGAGCCCGGAGGGGGCCCCCCCTAAGTACCATGCAGGGAGACCCCCTCACTTTTCGTTACGCCGGTGCCTCCCGTGGGGCCGGCGCAGATGCCCAGAAGCAATGTCCCAGTCCCCTGCTGTGGGCCATCATCACTCTCAGCTCCCCTGCTTTTCTTCACCCCTCCCCTGTCTGGCCATCACCCTGAGGCTACAGATGGGTGGGCTGGGGAGAGTGAGTCAATGGCCTTGCTGAGGGCCTGTTAACACCACGGCTACAGTGTAAAAATGAATTTCACCTTCGGTAATGCAATTGGTGCTCATATAATTGCGCCCTTTGGCCGAGTTTACGCTATATAAAACTACAATAAAAAAAATAACCTTCTGTTTGCTCATTTTTAAGAATCTGCAAAGGCTGGAACTTAATAATGAGAGAGGATTCTTTATTTAATAATAAAAAAGTCTGTAGTACTTCTTAACACGGCTTTTCTTCCTTTGTTTAGTTTTAACTATCGGTCACGGATCATTAACCCCTTCACTGTGGGGTGTTTTGCCCCCCGCTGTGCGGGGGGGGGGCGGGGTCGTGCGCGGCACCGCTGTGCTTGTGACGAGCTCAGCTCGTTATGAGTCACAGCGGAGCTGCCCTCGCGACGAGCTGAGCTCGTCACAACCACACCCGTTTTGGAACGTTTAGCACAGCGGGGAAATTATCCCCGCGTGTGAACGTTCCAACGGCAGTGACAAGCTCAGCTCGTCATGAGGGCAGCTCAACAGTCCCTCATGACGAGCCGAGCTCGTCACAAGCACAGCCGCTTTGGAACGTTCAGCACAGCGGGGTAATTATCCCCGCGTGTGAACATTCCAACGGCCGTGACGAGCTCAGCTCGTCATGAGGGCAGCTCAACCGTCCCTCATGACGAGCTGAGCTCGTCATGAGCACCCAACGGGTTAAAGAAGCTTTAGACCACATTTTAACTGTTTTCACCTTACGTTTACTGTTCAAACTTTTAAAGTACATATCGATCGGGAGAGAAAATACCAGCTGTAGGTGATTTTCTTCATTTTCGTACTGGCAAGGGTCTTAAAATACTGTTAAGGCTGGTTAAAGGGAGTCAGGTGGCAAACATAGCCACATCAGGAGTTGTGGCCTTCGGGCCACTTTATTTCACTTCGCCCGCCCAGCCAACAAAATGTAGTGCTTCTAGTTTTCACCAATGTTTCTGGCTCTATGAGCTTTAAAATACACCATTTATCAAACATTTCTCTAAAAATGAGCTTGATGAGACTAGCCAAATGCTGTTTCGTGAACGGGCGTGATCCAGGAATGTGGATTACTTTTTTGGGAGTGTCCGGGCCGAGTTGTGATCCAATCCGACCCTGTCTCGAAGCAGTGGAAGAGGAGAGGACAGGAGGCATTGAGGGGGTGGTGGTGGGGGGGGGGGCAGGAGAGGTGAAATGAGGGACAAGCCTTGTGAATAGACAGAGTTGTGTTAAAAGGCGGGACCTGGGCAGGTTTGGGGGCTCGCCCTGCAGGGAGCCGCACTGATTTGTCTGTCAGAACCCTGTGACAGGCTCCGCCCACAGTACTTCCTGTCTGTCCACACCCCTCTTCAGGCTGCAATCAGAGCGCTTTTTTGGGAGGAGGGACCGTGATTGGTTCAATACACTGAGTTGTTGCTGTGAGTGGGGCTTAAACTTGAACTCGTCTCGAGCTGCTCTGGGTTGACTCGCGACACCCAGGAGTGAGTCACGCCTGCTCATGGAGAAAGCGTGACGCTGCCCCTGTGTGTGTGGGTTGTTTGCCTGGGGCAGCCTTCAGAGGATGGAATGACCAGTGGTGTGACGAAACTTGAGGGGGGCCCCACCTGCAAATTACATGGAGGGGGCCCCAAACGCGCAGGACCCAATCAGGAGCTCCCCGGCCAGGGGCCTGCACCTGTACTTGGTGCCGGGGGTGGCTTCCGGAGCTCAGTGGCAACCACCCCCTCTCACTGGGGGGGCTAATGTTACACCATTGGAAGTGACACGTTTCAGCTCTGCAAGGACCCTCATTTAAGCATTCCTATTGAGCCCAGTGTCTTGTGGAAAGGTTATCCCTCTGTGAATTTATTCCTTGTATAATCCTGAAACTGTGGCTGTAAAACGGACCGGAATCAAATCCAATCTGGATTTATAAAGCGCAGCAATTCACCCATGAGGGTCTCAAGGCGCTGGGGTGGCCAGCTGCTACGAGCTGAAGTGGTCATTCAAACAGCCAGGTCTGGAGTCCTTTCCTGAATCCCGGTAGTGATGCGGCGGGTCTGAGGTGCAGGGGAAGGTCGTTCCAAGCTTTGGCCGTCAGGTGTGAGACGGAGGAATGGACAAAGAGCAGCTCTGTGTCAGTCATGTATGTTTCAGCTTGTAAAGGTTGGCGCCCAGGGCTTTAAATGGGAAAAAAACTAGGGGTGCTCGAAAAGGGGCGTGGCACATTTCTTAAAGGGATGTGGCCTATCCGAGTAGGGGCGTGGTCTAAATCAAGATAACTAGCATTGTGTGCTTAAGAAAATCATGAAGTTGCATCCAGCAAAGGATAATAAAATAGGCAAAAAAGTATATTTATTAAATATAAGCCATAAAATGCCAAACATTTTAAAAAACATGTAAACATTATTTACATTACTTAGAAATCTATTGCAGGATTTCCCCAAACCCTTGAAGATATTCACTGTCTATTTTGCTGGGGTTTCTCGCAACAATTTTCTTCAGCAGACCTTCTACCTTTTGCCAGCAACACTTTATGTTCAGCTTTGCGTCAAATGTTTCAAATGGAGGATAATTGAGTTTTACCCATGAGTTTGAAGAAATGATCTCTACAAGAATAGAGGCCCGTGTGGGACAAGCAATTCAGTTCATTGCGCTGAAACCTCTCTCGCAATCCGCATTTCTTGCTGGCAGGGTTTCCATGTCAACTACTAACTTTTTTAATGCCTCAGGGGTTTTCTTTCCACCAAAATCTTTGAAAAGTCTAAAAGCTTGGATAGTATCTCTTGCTGGCAGCTGAAACTCTGAACGCAGTTTCTGGATCTGTTTCACCATAAAGAATGCATTCATCCCCAGAAGGCACGTTGCCTGCATCTAGCGCACTGAAGCTGGCTGTAAGTCCTTTCTCAGAATCCAGGGCACATCGTTTAGTGATATTTACAGACAGACTTTGGTAAAACTGATTTGGATTAAGGGCAACAGAGTTACTTCTACCGTGGAAAAGAGGAACATTCTTGAATTTGCCCTCGTCAACTGCTCTCTGAGCCGCAGAAGCAAACTCTCCTGGTGAGTCCTTCGTTGCTCTAAATATACGTACCTAACTGACCAAAGGTCTGTCGGCATTAACAGTTGTAAAGTCCCTCCTCTGCACGGAGAGTGATAAGTCTTTGAGCTCTTGAAGTGCATAACACATTACCCCCAAATCTCTGATAAAAGAGTAGGATGAAAGCTTCCTCAAGATACCTTCATACTTACTCCGGTCTCCTATGGGTCTGGACGGGTCTTTAGAAGCATTCTCAAAATGTTTGCACAAGGCAGCTGTTGTTGTGCCAATGGCTGGCACGATGACGTAGGTGGCGCTGCATGTTCAAAGAGAAGGGAAATCCCGAGAGAAAGTGTATCTCTTCAAAGGATTCCCCTTCCTGCTACAATGACATCACGCCTTAAGCAGTGCGCGTGCATGCTCACCCGAAACACCAACAACAACTGGGACGTCTGGTCACCCTACCTTTGACCATTGAGGCCGGATAATAGAGCCCCCTAGAGACCCATTTCGAGCCCCCCCAAAAAAACTGGGGGTGCTCAGACCCCACAGACCCCCCCACACTTAAAGCTCTGTGTGCGCCACACCAAGGCCAGGCCTTCCCATAGACTTGAGGTGGCGGCTCGTGGTGTGGGCGTGCGGTCACCCAGCTCTCCCAAGTCCTGGCTGCGGAAGCCGATAAGCCGCTCGCGTCAGAATCCAATGTTCCGGTAGGTGGGTGAGGGGGGTGGGTCCTGGTGGCGTTTGATGTCAGCAGCGTAAGTGGATTTCTGCCTTTTGAAGTCGGCTCTCCAAGCCTTGACATTACTTTAAAGCGGGGCACGGCGTGAAATCGCCCGCGGAGCTTCGGTGGCGGGCTTGGACCACCACTAGGAGGCTTTTAAAAATAAACTCATTTTGCAGAGTCAAATTTATACCAAATTATTGTGGTGAGGCTTAGTTTGGGATGTTTTGTGTCACGGCATCAATATTTTTGGACAGCGTGACGGTGATCTTGCGCGGTTTGGTCCGTCCCTGCGCCTGTTGAGAATTAATCATTTCATTCCTGGAAGTGAAGCCTCTTCCGTCCGTTTCACCTGATTTTATTCGCTCTGACTTTACATCTTCATCTTTCGCTGCAGCGGGGGCATGGAAATGAGGCTCCGCCTCCTTTTGGCGCGTGTTTCGGAAACGTCGCTGATCGGCTTCTGTTGGAGAATACCAAGTATAAAAATATAGAAATATCGGCATGCAAATGTTTCATGGGCAAAATTTTGACAACCAGCACGTGGTAATTCGATTTAAAGTTGCACACTAAACATCGACGTACCTTGACGATATATATCATCAATTTACAAGTGTGAGGAGTGAAATAAAGTAAACGTATACTTACCTATATAGACTTACCTTCACAATATTATGGTCAGTGTTTTTCATAGCCATGTTCTTTTTAAATCGCTGTTCTGTGGGAGTGGTTTCGTGTCTTTCCACACCTGTGACTGGAGTGGATGGTATACCGTCAGTGTGTGTTTTGCTGGGAGTGTGAAAAAGCAGAGTTATGTGCACTTTGGTGCATTCTCCACCTCCTGCAGAAAGAGCGGAGATTGGTGAATTTCAGTGTTTGTTTAAAATGCTGTATTTTCACTGACATTTTTTGCACCTGACTTCTTTAACCCTATAGACCCACCCACGTGACCAACGGTCAGGGTGCATTTGCTTCTGTGTGCTCACCAGGTGTTCATTGCACAAACAGCACGTCAGCAGCACGGCAGATCGGTAGCACTGGTGGAGGGAGAAACACTGGCGCCTCTGAGTGCTTGAGGGGCGCAGTGCGCCTTAAAGTCAAAATGGAGGAGCTCCATAAAGAGAAAGAAGACAACACTTTGTCCCTGTGGTTCACCGCCACCGCCAGGCTGACACCAGAGGCGTAACAAACACCCCCGCGGTGCTGAGGGGGCCCCCAGTCTTTAGTAGGTGAAGGGGGGCCCTCAGCAAATCTGCAGCAGAGAGCTGTATGTGTATTGCTCTGACCTCTGAAGCAGGTGCAGGGTGCAGCCTGCTCCTCGCTCCTGCAATGACCCAGGGACTGAAGAGAAACAATGTATCAAGCTACATTGTTTCTCTCAGAAGTAGGATGGGGGTCGGGGCCCCAGAGAGAGCATCATCACAGGGCACAGCCTCTGAGCAGGGAGGTTATTATCTCAGAGGATTTAGATAGGAAGTGGGGCTACCTCGGTGCCTCTCCCGGGCTAGTTGTGTGTAAAGTGAACCTTCGCTGCTTGGTACACTACAGCAGACCGGGCTGCCTGCTCTTGGTAAAGCAGCATGAAGCATGGAAGCCACGGCCAGGGACGAGAAACCCACCCCCCTACAGACTTCCAACTTCTGCCCTAAGCTGTTCTTTTGGTGAGTGACAGAAACACGCTCTGCCCTTATCCTCTCAGTCAGCAGTGGTGAACTGCCACATGCTGCTGCCACGAGGTGTTTAGAGTTTGTGAGACCTGCCGAGCTCTTGTGAGGCCGGGGGATACCGGCAAAGGCCCCCCCCCAGATAGTTTCATGTGCAGTGCAGTGAAAGGGCTCACGGGATGGGAGGGGGTTTCCAGACCTTAAAATGTTGTTTCTGTGGATGATGTGTGTTAGAGCCATTGGGTCCGTCTTCGGCGTTCCAGAGTCTAAGTGGAGGTGGGCAGTGGCACGGCAACAAATTAAGAGGGAAGAGTCTTTGGGGCAGATTTACAAGCCCCCTTTCCGTGATGTACTGGTGGCGCAGGGGGCTCCTCCATATTTACAAGGACAAGCCTCCCTGCGTGGCTTTTCCTCTCCTTGTAAATACGGCCCCTTCACCTGCAGCACGTTCGTTGAAGGGGCGTTCCATGGGTGTTGCTGTGGGTGTTCCCACGCAACACCCATGGAACAAGACACATCTCCAGATTTACGAGGAATCGTAAATCTGGAGGTGCGTCTGAATGCTACGCCACCCTAGAGGTGGCCTAGCGAGGCGCAACGAGGATAAATGTTTTCATTTCTCCTCGTTTTTTCCTCTTTCAATGCGTGCAGCATTCTACAGCACGCATTGAAAGAGGAAAATGCCTGCAGTGATTGTTTTTGTGCAGGAAGGTGCCCCTTCCTGCACAAAAACAATCTCCCCATGGCGCAGGCGTCCTTGCACCATGGTGCAAGGGTGCCTGCACCGGGGCATGGCAGCTGTTTGTGCGCCAGCGCAGGGGAGAGCACAGGAATGCGACATATCATTGTAGATATGTCGCATTCCTGTGCTCCGAAAGTGCTGCAGTCTGTAGATCTGCCCCCAAGGGTCTGGGTTGGCTCTTGGAGCCCTTGCACGAGCCGAGCCCTGGAAATGTTACCGTCATTCAAAATATAGTACATTCTCTTCAAAATTAAAATAGTACATTCCTTTGACATGCGACAGGTTTGACATTAATAAGTTACATTATAGGTTTATATTGAGAGGTAATGAAGAAAGGGGCCTGATGCAAAATATTTGCCTGAGAATACAGTGTGGGTAAGTGGGGAAGTTGAGATTCATCCCGGGCTTTCTGGTTTCACTTTGTACAAGTCAACCACTATAGGGATATCTGTCTTTATTTTTAACACAACTGTTAGTGCTTTGTTTTAAACTTTGTGAGCTACAGTAGAGCGCAGGTGGCAGACTGGACCATGTGAAAACTTCGTTTGTTCGGGCTCGAGGTTCCACGAGAACCTGGAGCTGACCCGGAGCCCGGCTCGAGCTATAAGTGGCCCGTCCGCCTCTAGGTCTGTGCTTCAGTGTGTGACACTCCAACAAGGTGAGGAGTACGAAGTGCCTAAGTACAGTGCTTAATTTGAGCTGGTGCTTGCCGGGGCTCAGCACCGGCACTTTATTGGTTTCCGGTGCTCAGCACGGCACCTGATTGTCAACACCATACCTAGAACAGTCTACCACATGGTGGCGCTGCTCATCTAATTTAGAGATCAGCAGAACAGTGGTTGCTTAGGAATACAATATCCATTAAAGTTGCTAATACCTGCCTCCCCAGCCATTCCTTTAGCTTTGGGGACCTGGAATAATCTGAACTGTCGCATTTACATTCGAGAGAGATGGTTAGTAGTTGTTTTGGCGGCGATGACAAGGGCGATGGGTGGTGCCAGCTGCAGTGGCCTCCTGGGCAGAGCCCTGGCACTTAATATTTTACAAATTAAGCACTGCCTAAGTAACGACTGTGAAAAGAGCTCCTCGACTAGCAGCCTCTTGAGTCTTTTACCAGTTGATTTGGAAAGAGCTTTGGTATTAATTGCTCTGCTTCTTTGTATGTGTTAATTTCTGTAGTGTTAAAGCGCACAGTAGCGGTCAGAGCGGCGTCTTGCATAGCTAAATGAATAATTCTATTGTATACGTTCTTTTTTACCTCTCACTCATACCCGCTCAGCTTTGTGTAGATGACAGTGGTGTTAACGTATCGCATCGCCTCGGGTGTAATTCGTATGGCTAATGAATGACCGACCACACGCATGTAGGTCCCATTTTTGGAAAATCTGTCTACCCCGTTAAAGTTGCTTTCTACACCATATCCCCCCAGTTTAACCTTTTGAAACTTGCCTGCCATGGCACAAAAGGCGCGACTCGTTTCCTGACGGTGTTCATTCAAATCTGGATGGAAACCAGGTTTGTTTGTTATGCAATCTGTTATGAGACCCAAGCTTTTCCATCTCTTTCTCATAAAAGCATAGTCACTGTAATTGCACACTGTACAGAGCTCACGCATGACATGCGTTTCTCTGTTTTGTCTTGACCTGCATAATAAGGTACTCGTAGTGGTCGCTGGAAGTAGGAGCAGTGGGACAACCCTATTAGTTTTAACTTTCCACTATCAGTGGAGTGGTGTGGCTCACTGGTTAGATGCGGCAGACCCGGAAGCAGAGGACGGCCCGGGACCAGGGTTCAATTCCCGACGCGGCAGGGTCGAGGACCAGGGTCAGCGGACTTGATAATTCTCGCCTCGGTGCCTACTCTAACCAGGGATCACACTCGGCAACTCTGGGCATTAGCTTGCCTCATCTCCACAACGGCCCCCCACATACGCCGGGGATGCCTGGTTTCACCTTGGAGATACCCAGTAGGGACCATCTCACAGGGAAAGCCAGGACGGGTTCCCCAGCGGTCTACAGCGCAGAGATACTCCTTCGGGAGTCGATTCTAGCGCTTTAGAAACCCACAATTAATGAATTAATGATTTGAAAACATAGCGCTAAGAACAGAAGCATTTCACTTTTGAGGAGAGTGAGTTCACTTCCTTATCTCTGGAAAAAGAAACATGCCACTGCGATAAAGTTCTCTCAGCGATGGAATATACATAGTATCAAAAGTCGTCGGTCTTCTCTGGGCGATGATCTTTGTCGCCCGCTCTGTGAAAAGAAAGTCAAGTCTACATTGAGTTCCAACTGAAAGTTGTAAAACATCTGTTCGCCAGGCACGACGAATTCCAGTCGGATATGGAAGGCTTGTTGGAAGTGTGTATCCTGAAGCAGTTGGACTGTTATGTATGTATGATGATACTGCATTTTTGTATTTGCATTTAAATTGCACTTATTACCCCTGAACGAGGCATAGAAACGCTTTGCGACGAGTACAGATAGTCTAGAGGAGATTAAGTATTTTTAGGTTGTACGGATATGATTTCAAAGAACGAGAGTGTGAGCTGTGAAATGAGATGTGACAATTGGCCTAGATAGAGTAGTAGAAATTGTGTCAGGCAGACATGAACCTTAAGGGAAGACGAGGGTGGACAGTAAGGAGAGGTAAATAACTTTAACTCAAGGTCCGTTGTTGATGCAGGCTTTTGGAAATGTATTGGGAGGAGTCTTTTCGAGATAGTTTGCGATCTGAGGATAGAAAACAGTAGAAGGAACCAGCCCTATGGGCATGTTTTTGTAGAGTATTGCCATGTATTGTGTTATGGGATGCTGCGCCTCCGACGAGGCAGCAAAATGCTGACAGGGCCAGGAGAATGTTTGCAGCTCCTGGAACAGGATCTGCTGGGACGCATTGGAAGGTCAATAAGCATTTGCAATGCAATTGGTCTCGCATTTGTGAGAGTTAGAGCTACAGTTAGAGCTATTGACGTTGTAAAGGACAATGTAGTTTACCTATGCGTTTTCTGTTTGGGATTGTGTGTCTTGGAGTGGGATTATCTGGAATGGTATTTTGTGTTGTGGAGTGGTATGTAGTGGAGTTGACTTATGTGGTGTGCTATTAAATATTTAGCATAATGTGGAATTTTTTGGGGTAGGTTGGATGCATGTGGTATGTTGTGTCATTGTGTTGTTGGTTTGAATTATGTAGTTTGTTGTTGGATTATGTGGTATGGAATGGAAATTTGTAGAGTTGAATTGGGACGTGATAGTGTGGGGTGTTGAGTGAAAATTATGGTGAGTTGTTTTATGAGGCATGGTGTGAAGTGTAGCTATATGGATTGTTGTTACGTAGCATAGACTGGATTTATGTGGAGTGTATTTATCCAGTATGAAGTAGAGCTTAATTATGTGGAGGTTCGTTATGTGGTATTATGTGGCATGTAATTATGTTGTGTGATGAATTGTGTGGGGATGAATTGTGGAATTGTGTGATGTGTGGAATTATGTGGTATGTTGTGGTGTATAATTGTCCGTAGTGGCATTATGCAGCATGTTGCAAAGTTGTATTTTGTGGAAGGTAATTATGTGTTTTGGAGTAGAGTGTAAATATGTTGTGTGGAGTGTAATTATGTGGTTTGGAGTGGTATTAAGTTGTGTGGAATGTTATTATGTGACGTGGTATTATGTGGTATGGAGTGAAGTGGAATTATGAGTTTTATTGAGGTGTTCAAATGTGCGGTGTGTGGAAGAATTAGGTGGCATGGATTTGGACAAGTTGTGCACGCTATGGCTTTTATATCATGGGGTATAAAGTTGACGATTGTCAATTTTTCTTTGTAAAAATAATATGGGCTGTTTCTTTACCTTCCGGTACATTTCTGAACAATTTGTGAAGCTAAATTGTATTGTTTCATTGTGTGCGCATGCAGGGAAGAACAAGTGTCTGGCAGACATGCAAAAAAATAATCCTACGTCTCAGTATTAACTTCCACACTTCTAAACAGTAATTCCAGTCCGATAATGGGATCCCGACAACCTGCTCCACTTCTGCTGCCATCCGCCAGCTACAATGGCTGCCAGTGGCCAGACCTGTGGAGTTCAAGTCCCTGTGCCTCGTGTTTAAAATCTTGAATTCATCTGCACCTGGCATTCTATCCACCTTTCCCGCACCCTACATTCCCTCCCGCCAACTCTGTTCTACGGACCAACATTTGGCGGTGGTTCCGAGGGTGAGGAGAGTACAGGCCGGTGGGTTCGCTTTCCGTACTCGGACAGCCAAATTATGGAATTCTCTCTCTGTGCCTATTCGCAGTTTGAAAAACGACTTGGCGTTCCGTAAGGCAATAAAGACTTATCTTTTCCCGTCACCTTAGCTCCTCGTGCCCTTTCTAGTGGTCTCTCCATTTGACTGTGATTAGCGTCCGGACGCCCCTCTGCTGGGGTAGCTGCGCGCTCTACAAGCTATTTAATATAACAATGAGTTACCTCTTTGCTTTACGACAGTTAGTAAAACAAGTAAGTGCTTTGAAAGCCTTATAAGTAGCAAGGGTTTTAAAGGGACTTGTTTTCGTGCACGGTATTGCTTTTCCCAGTTCACCGAAGGGGTAAAAAACATGTCCCGATAATAATAGGGTTGACAGGATGGTGTGATAGCAGAATATTGATACGTGTGGATCTGGTGAGGCCTGCTGGCAGCAAATGCTTGATACGCTATTTGCATAAGAAAATACTATATATTTTTTTATTGTTATCCTCCATTAGTTATTAGTAAGGAAGGGGGAAGAGAAGCGTTCACTGACAGCATTCAGTTAGTCTTACGGAGACAAAGAATGCTGTGGTCTGTGGTAAATGCCGCCCAGAAGGCATAGGTATATGTATCAGGAGCTGCTATTGAAAGGAAGTGGAGATGCGCTTTAGACGTAGCCGGTATTGATGGCTACTGTGCGGTTGCAGACTTTACTGGGCTGACAGTGGGTGGGGAAATGCTACGTTGTCTCTGTAGGTTTAATTACGGTGAACAGCCTCTACGACGCGGCTGTTACACCGCCGTGCCGTTACAACGCGGTCTTTTCAAAGCAAGTCGTTACCACGACTTGCGCTGGAGGGCGCTGCAGGACAAGGAATTTTTTTATTTAATATCCAACACCTTCCCTACTGTACGCAGGCTGGTGTTGGAATAGTAAATAAAAAAATTCCTAAGTCGGCACCCCCTCCAACGCAAGTCGTGGTAACGAC
Organism: Lissotriton helveticus; assembly: GCF_964261635.1. Classification (NCBI taxonomy): domain Eukaryota; kingdom Metazoa; phylum Chordata; class Amphibia; order Caudata; family Salamandridae; genus Lissotriton; species Lissotriton helveticus. The sequence continues at coordinate 26,003,680 of NC_136070.1, read as the reverse complement.
TTGCGCTGAAAAAACCGCGTTGTAACGGCACGCGTTGTAAAAGTACGCGTCGTAATGCCGTACATCCTTTAATTACATGAATCGCGCATTCTCCCTGGACCTTGGGGTGCTTGCTGACTGGTGCTACACATGGGATCAGGTTTGCCTTTGACAGGAGGTATGGTTTTGTGGGGTACAAAGTGTAAATTAATGTTGGTGTGAGGAAACAAAAATCGGACCCTTTGTACATTAAATATTATTGTGTGCATCATGCAGAGGATGAAAAGCAGCAGGAACGTCTTTGATGCCGTAGAGGCTAGCAGCAAGAACTGTTTTGGGGTGGTCAGTTGAAGAGATTGTTTAACATGTTTTAAACTTACACTCTGGCATTGAGGAGGGCGGCAGTTAGATGGGGACCTGTCATCAGTCTTTCTGTCGGTGGTGGACAGGGGAGCAGTGAGCCCCGGTCACGGGATCGCAGTGATATACGAGGGGTGGTTTTAAAGGTGGGCTAAGAGCACAGCTGCGGGTTTCGTGGGGGTGAGAGTAGAGTCTAGTGGATGCGTTAGTATCAGACACAAGGGCAGTGTTCTGTATTTGGAGGTGGTTAACGGAACGGGCTTCGCTTGGAGGTGGGTCAAGTACGAGGATGTGTTTGGTGGGCCGGCTGGAAGCAGTGTTATGAAACTTTGCTGGAGGGCGAAGCAGCAGTATTTACTGATGTATGTAAATTGCCCAATGAGAGGGCGGATGTGACCAATGGAGAAACCAGAATCCTTTTTTTATGGCTGGGGTGAGCCCCTGCAGTATGGCGGGTCGCTGGCCTGAGAATTCTTGACTGGTGCAGACAATGAGGGGACCCCTCCATGTACTTTGCAGGGGGGCCCCCTCAAGTTTCGTTACGCCACTGGCTGACACGTGTGTATCTATAGACGACACACACCGGTGGTGGCACGTGGGATGGTGAGGTGTAGTAACCAGTGCTTGAAATGGAAACATAGAAGTGCGGGAACTCTGTACCAGAGTACCTGCTTGTTTCTGAGAAGTGCCGGTACTCTCCAATTAAAGGTATTGCATTTCTCTTGAGAAGTGCCGGCACTCTCCCCTCCTCAAAATAAAAAGGTGCCGGACAGTACCGGCTCATTTAAAGCACTGGTAGTAACTACAGCTAGAGGGATCTTGGCCACTTCTGTGTCAGGTACTATCGGGGCCCCTCTCCCCCACACACCTCCACAAGGCCCCTCCCAGCCCCGCTCGCCCGAGCCCCCCCCAGGCTCCCCGGAGGAGGCGGCTCCGGCGGGATAATGTATTCACGGCTGCACCCCGGCCCCCCCAGAGCCCCCGGGCCTGCTGTCAGCCGCCATCCATTATCTTTAAACACACTCCCGGCCGGCCGTGCGCATCGCTCCGGTGCGCCGGGGCTGCGCTGCGCCTCCCGACGCACATAAATGTTTGCTCTGATTGCGCGGAACAGATGTTCCTGTTGTTTCTCTCCTGAATTATTCTATCCGGGGCTGTAAACTTTTAATGCTATGGGCGGCTTCCGGGCTCCTGAACCGTCTGCCGTGTAACCTTCGAGGCGGTGTTGGGCAATTAGGAGCTAAGAATGGGGGAGGGGCGGGGGCAGCGCCCCTCCCTCCCTCAGCACAGCTGGAAAGGTGGCAGGGGGACGAGCACCGGGGTCCTGATGCACAAAGCGTCTTGTGAACCTACATCGAACTTAGCTGCGCAGAAACCGCACTATGTGAGTGTAACAGGCGTTGCAGCAAGAAAGGCTTGTTTAACGACAGTGAGTGAGTCCTGCCAGACACAAGACAAGTCATTCATTCGGTTGGAGCAAGAATACCTACAATCCCTTGGGCCTCATTTATGAGGCCGTGCGTCACTTTTACGCTGCCGGTGCGTCACTTTTGTGACGCACCAGTGGCGTAAAAAATGCACCTTGTTGCGCCATATTTACAAAGTGACGCATCTAGCTAGATGCGTCACTTTGTAAACCCCTGCGCTACATTATACCTGCACCAGGTATAATGTATGCAAGGGGGGCGTATTGACGCAAGGAAGAGTTGTAAAAGTGACGCAGTGAAATCTATGAGATTTCACTGCATCACTTTTAGGACGCCGTTGCGTCAAAATCTTGCGCCTGCCTCACAGCAGGCGTAAGACTGACGCAGGTTCTTTCGAAAGGACGCATTGCTGGAGTTGCGTCACTTTTGTGACACACTCCAGCAATGCGTCACTTTTGCGCCTACAGATACGTCAGAAATACGTAACTCCTTGCGACATGATGCGTCATACGTTAAATATGACGCATCAGGAATGCCGCAAGGAGGGCGCACTGAGAAGTGACGAATCGCTGCTTTCATGCAGCGATGCGTCATTTCTCATAAATGAGGCCCCTGATACTTTATTTGACTCCTACAGTGCTTTGAAATCATCAGGCAGCGAGCAGTGCTATATGAAATACGTAAACCAGTGGGGGTGGGCGGAACTCGCAAAGTTTCACTGCGTGGAATTTTGCTTAGTTAACTCCATCAATGGGCGAGAAATGTGCAGCTCGCGCTGCAATTTAGTGAAATTCAGCGTGACCGCAACATGCGTTGCGTAAGAGCGCGCGGCCGTTCGAGTTGATTTTGCTGCAGTTCGAGTGGAAAATCTACTCGAGCGGCCGCAGATCTACTCGAACAGCAGCCGTCTGACCGCGACCGCTCGGTGATCGCCCGCATTAGAAAATCACGCTCGGGGTCACCAAATCTCACTCGTTCTCGCCAGCTCACCTATCCTGGAGCCCCACAGGAGAAAAATTCCACTACATGGCTAATGGTGGAATTTGACCAGAACTCCACGTTACTAGTGGCCAAAATTCTGCCAAGTGTGCGGGCAAAACAGAACATTTTGCCCACCCATAATATATAGGTTCATAGGATGCATTTATAAATGCGCGTTTTAACCCCTTTGCCGCTGCCGCGATTTCGCAGCAGTGCCGCACTTCCGCAAAATGGGCGGGGCCGAGTTGGCCGTTCGCAGCACCAGCAAGGTAGTGCTTGTGACGGCCAACGGCCGACGGCAGCAGGGAAGGGGTTAAGTTGAGGGTGTGTGATTGTGGTAGTCTCAAGGTTCGCAGCTACGAGGCCTCTGAGATGCAGAGGCCACCTCGCGGGGTCAGAGGTCAGCCTGCGCGTGTGGTCTTCTGTCAGCGTCAGATTGGTAACGCGGGCATTCGGGCAATGCCCGAGGGGCCGGTGTCCGAGTTCTCCTGTGGGCTGTTTTTTTGTGCAGTCTGGGGGGCCATTTGGGCTGTCTCGATTGTTCGAACACAGCCAGGTGCCCAGTGGGTGTCTGAGTGGCCTTTGTGCAGGCAGATGGACGCTCATTACCTCCGTTTAGCAAAAGGCAGAGGTGACACTCCTTTGTCTCGCTGGCCGGCCCATTAATGTCTGCACATACTGAGCGGGTGCAGGGGGCCTGAGTAGAAGGGGCCTCACTTGTTTCACCATTGTAGGCTAACGCGGGCATTTTTTGAGGCGCCCCCGTACTGGGTCTCCCTAAACTAAAGCGGGGGCACCAACGCTAATAAGAACTTTGTACAGATTCATGTGACGTCATACACCAACATGTACACATATTCTACACAAAAGCAAAGCCTCTGACAGTGTAGAATGGTTCTTTATTAGTTCAGTGTCCTGGAGTAAACCCCGGGGTGACGTCATGTGCACATAGGTAGACGAAAGATACCAACAAGACTCCGGTTTTTACAACGAGCCCTCACCGGAGCGGACTCTAAGGTCGGTTGTATACAAAGGGCAGAGACCGCCTCAGTGCTTCATGGTAAATGGACGGAGACGCCTGTGTCCCTTTACTAAAGGGTACCTCACAATGCGTACCCACCCCACTGAGGGTGAAAAGTGCTACGCAAACAAATGATGGGCGGAATGTTGAATATGAGATGGGTCTGCCCAGGCGTGAGCAAAAGAACGATGGATTTAACCCAGATCTCTTGACTGGGAGTGAATGTATGATTTATTCAGCATTCCGTCCCTGTAGCACTTTTCACCCTAAGTGGGACTGGTATGCCCAGATGTGGGTCCCAGGCTCACTGTGCCACTGGAGTCAAGCTATCCTGGCAGATGAGGGTTGAAACCCCGAAACTGGTCCTAGGGTGCTTGTTTCCGGTCCAGGGAGGACCTGGCCTGGCAGTTTTTTTTTTGCTGCATATTTCTATAGCGCAAACTCGACCCGAAGGTATTGGAGCGCTTTACACGAGCACCGTATTTACATTACACATTCAGGCACGGGGAGATTAAGTGATTTGCCCAGAATCACAGGATGTGGACGCGCGACCCAAGGCTTGAACCCCGGTTTCCAGCACCAAAGTCGGCTGAGGCACAGGGTCGGACTGATTTGCATATGGCTGGGCCCAAAGTGAGGTGGCATGGTGAGCAAAAGAATGATGGATTTAACCCAGATCTCTTGGCGCCCCGCTGCACAATGCAAGCTCACTCTGAGTGACGGCGCCTCCGGTGAACAACCTTTACAACGAAACTTTTACAACGCACTACCATTACAACGCGGTCATTACAACGCAAACCATTACAATGCATTGCGCTGGGGGGCACTCTAGGATAGGGAATACGTTTAATTTACTATCCAACACCTTCCCTAGTGTCCACGGGAAATGGTGTTGGAATAGTAAATTAAACTTTTCACTATCCAGCTCCCCAAAGCGCTATGCGTTGTAATGGATTGCGATGTAAAAACCGCGTTGTAAACGCAGGCGTTGTAATAGCCTGCGTTGTAACGTCATACATCCGCGCCTTCGCTGCACCATACAAGGTTACTTTAAGTGATGGCACCCCACTGTGTTGGCACCCCCATTGCACAATGCAAGTTTACTTTGTGATGGGACCCCCACTTTAGTTTAACGTTTTTTTTTCTACCTTGGCCCCCCTAAACACCCCTAGAGCCACAAAAAGCACCAGCTCAAGGTTCCCTCTTTTAGTGGGAAGTTGATATTTCTTTGTGAAGCCCCAGTTGCCGCGTTCTATATCTGCACACCTCCTGAAAAGCAAATGTGCGGCTGACACTCGCTCCCTGTAGAATCTTTCATACATTGGTGTCGTCGTCGTGTCAGAGGGCAAGAGTCCTCTACGGAAAATAGCCGTTTTAGCGCCATGATTGTGAATTGTAGTGTCGGTTCTAGTGAACCGTCCGGTTCACAAGCGAATCCGCCCACAGGCCCTGGAGCCGCGGCGCGCCTGGCATCCCACCTCGGGTCCGTGTCCTGGTAACAAACACTCCTACGTCATAGCTCCCTTTTGAGATATTCGGACTTTTCTCTGATGAGATGTTAACCCCTTTGCCGCGGCCGCGATTTCGCGGCAGTGCGGCACTTCCGCAAAATGGGCGGGGCCGCGTTGGCCGTTCGCAGCACCAGCGAGGTAGTGTTCGTGACGGCCAACGGCCGACGGCAGCAGGGAAGGGGTTAAAGGCAGACTTACCTGCCGGGGCTTTCAGTAGGTCCTGGTTTCAGGTGCTACAACGGCCCCCCACATTTGCCGGGGATACCTGGTTTCACCTTGGAGATACCCAGTAGGGACCATCTCACAGGGATAGCCAGGACGGGTTCCCCAGCGGTCTACAGCGCCACGACGCCTCAGGGCAGCAGTGCGCTTTACAAGACACATACATTTTACATTTACTTGCTTGGCTTGCGACTGACTCCGCCCCAGTCCGGCGGTCTGCGGGTGTGCTGCCGGTAGAGAGAGCAGAAATGGAGGGATTCAGAAGGGGCAGTGGGACATCTTTAAATCTTTCATCCCATTGGCTCACCAGTTTCAGAAAATGGCGGCTCCCCGTCCACAGCACATGACCGAGGTGCTCAGATTAGGAAAAGGTGTCAGCTGCAAAAAAAACATTCTTGAGAATTTAATGAAAAAACATTCCCTGTGGGCCGATGTCACTCAGGCCGAATGACATTCCGAGTTTCTACACGATATGTTCTTTTTGTACGTTGTCAAAAGATGATGTACTTATCCCAAAAACCTTATTTATAGGCAGGCAGTTAAATCCGTGGACTCAGTGCACCTGTTCATTTCATAAGGCGCTTCATGGCTTCTTGGCGCTTGAATTTATTTATTATTTATTTATTAGACTTATTAAACTTTAAAAGGGGTCTCCAAAGTACTTTGTCGACAGCAAAGTTTTTCAAACTTCATGATTTCCCTCAGCAAATTCTGCAAAGCTTCCCCTTTTACATTCACTCATGCAAAGTTTCTCTGATTTTCACTCTAATTGAACTAACCTAAGATGAAAAGTATATGCAGAATTTTCTCTGCAAGTTTCTAATTTGTGAAGTTTTACTCTGTGCGTCGCTTTGGACTGGAGAACAACTGTTTTTTTGCAAAGTACATCTTGTGCGGATATAGGTGCCGTAAGTTGTAAAGTTCTTGACTTACATATGAATGTGGCAAAGCGCTACATTTTCAACTCTCGTAAAGTTGCCAAGTCTTCTGTGCCCCTAAACGGAGCCGGCAGAACCCATCTGTGCAGATCTGACTCCCACTAGTGAAGGATTGTAAATGGGGAGCAGGGAGAGGAAGAAGTTAATCTGGTTGTAAGAAATTGGGGTATTAGTTGGGAGGGGAGGAACCCCACACTAAAATCAAACACAATCCTTTTCAGGGTGAACCACAAAATCACTAAATTAACCGGTGCTTAACCCTCTGGTAGCGCGGCACAAAAGCAGCCAGGCTTAATGTAGAGGTTATGTGTACAGTGTTTATGCAGCAAAAAAACCGTCACCAATTTATTTATTTATTTAAAGAGTTTTATATAGCGCTGGCTAGACCCGGAGGTATCGGAGCGCTTTACATGAGAATCAACAATGTAACAGAAAAAGATCAACAATTACACAATACATCAAAAAATAGGGAATACACTTCAGAGAGGAGAGAAAGGAGAGAGAAAAGTAGTGGAGGGGGGAGGGGAGGTGAGAAAGGGAGGATAAGGGAAGAGACAACAAGGAGAGACAAGAGGAAGTCTGTCTGAAGACCGACTGGGTAGGTGACGACCAAGGAAGGAATCCACGGCCCATCTCCCCTATAGCTAAACCAGGTAGCTCCATCGGGCGTCAGACAAAATAGTTCAGTCTCAATACATTGAGAGAGGAGAGAGGGAGAGACATAGAGAGAGGATGCGGGAAGAGACAACAGGAGAGACGAAAGGAAGTCTGTCTAAAGACCGACTGGGTAGGTGACGACCAAGGCAGGAATCCATGGTCCGTCTCCCCTATAGCTAAACCAGGTAGCTCCATCGGGCGTCAGACAAAATAGCTAGATCTCAAATGACGAGGGAAAATTCACAGGTAAACAGGGTGGGGACTAAGGGCCAGGACACGAGGGGGCAAAGGTCAGTAGCAGGAAAGTGGAGAAGAGTAGAGCGGGGAGGGGTATGGGTAGGGGGAGGGGAGAGATGAGGCCAGGAGAGACGCAGGAGGGTTTGTTTAAATCCCAATTTAGAAAAACTAGAGAACACATTAAGAAATACAATGACACAAAAATGGGCAAAATCCAATCAGTAGAACCAACATTTTTTAATTAAAAGGTTTTAATACCAACAATCACAAAAAGGCACTTGTGGTTAACTGGTCGTGCTAAAGTGTGGCAGGAGGGAGGGGGTTCAGGCTGACCGTGGTGGAGTCTGCGTCGGATTCATATACCTGGTTAGTCCACTTGAAGAGTTATCATCTTAAGTCCAGCGCAAAGAGGCCTGTTCACGTTGGAGGAGGCCGTGAGGAGCATGCTTTTGGCACGAGGAGCCGCTCAACCATTGCTGTTGTGCGAAGATCCTTCATTGCGGGAGCTTCAGGTTGGTTGACCATTGAGGACGGTCACTGTAGGCACGAAGTGCAAGTCTTGCTGGACCTCCACGTGGGCAGATGTTCCTGAGCAGGAATAGGTCACTACACGGTCATGAAAATCCCAAAATTCAGGATATTCCCATTTTCTTCAGGAGATGTTCACACTGATGTCAGCCAAGGGTCTCAGACCGCGAGAGGCTCCTATTTGGGACCATGACTAGGCCTGGGCGGAATTCGCAGAGATCGAAGTGACAAAAGAGGGGGAGTGCGTTACCTCCTGCCGTTTGCACTGATTTTAAGCACCGGTGTTGGTGTTTTTACAGCTCAAATGGCATCACGCACTGTGCAAGAGGGCGCTGCTTCTTTCTGCTGCTCGAGTAGAAGTTCTACTCCAGCTTCAGTGTCCTCAAGGAGAACAGAAAGTTTCTTAACATGAGCATCAGCGACCATCCGCGACAGCCTGCGTTGAGAAATCTCACTGGGTAGTGGTCTAGCGTTGGACTTTCCTTGCTCGCACTTGCCAACTACCCGTTGGCGAGCGAGAAGAAACTCTGCTCCGCTAAGCGGAACTTTTTGGAATGCTGCGAGCTGATAGGACTGCAAAAAACTTCGATAGCGGAGTTCACTGCCGAGGTCTATTCAGGACTCAGTCCAGGAGAGGCCGGCAGTGGGGCTCAGGGCAGTCCTTCCGGCAGCAGGGCCGTCCTTCTGGCAGCAGGGCAGTCCTTTTGGCAGCAGGGCAGTCCTTCCGACAGCAGGGAAGTCCTTCTGGCAGCAGGGCAGTCTTTCTGGCAGCAGGGCAGTCCTTCTGGCAGCAGGGCAGTCCTGGAAGCAGGGCAGTCCTGGCAGCAGGGCAGTCCTTCTGACAGCAGGGCAGTCCTGGAAGCAGGGCAGTCCTGGCAGCAGGGCCGTCCTTCTTCTGACTCTTCAACAAGCCCAGGAGTGTTCTGGTGAGAGGTTCTGAAGGTCCCACTTTTATCAGTGTTGCTGCACTCTGTGTGAGGGAATTCCCTGACCTACCCAAAAACTGGTTCTGGTCAGTTCTCCCCTTCTTCCCCCAGTCCTGGCTCCAAACTGTCTAGGGTGACAAAGGCAGGGCAGGCCTGGTGTCGGGTCCCTTTGTGTGTTGCCGGCAGAGCCCCTTGAAGTGTCATCGGGACAGGGTACGGTTCCTCTCCAGCCATCTCATTAGAACGACCCTCTCCCCTCGTAACCAGGCTCCCGTTGTCTCATCGTCTGGAAGCAATCCACAATCCACAACAGCAGAGCCGCTTAAAGTGAACATTTAAAGCTCTTAGTAAAACCAGGACAACGAGAAAAACCGACACAGACAGAGCAGACCCCCTACTCGCGGCCCCCAGACCCAACTCCCACACCAAGACAGTGTTTATACCCCAAACACCCACAGAAGATTCATCGCTGGTCGCCTCCATATACAGTAAGCATGGGCGGATTTTGCGAATTGGCTATCCGCGAAATTGCGTATTTACGGATTCGCAATCCGCAAAATCCGCGAACTCTCGCGAATTTTGTGGATTCCTTTTTTTTTTTTTGTGTTCGCAAGTGTTTCTGCCATTTCGCAAGGGTTTTTTACCAGTTCGCAAACGCAAACTTACTTGTCGGGTAGCAACGGTCGCGACCATGTTTTTCTACGTCTGGTTCATCACAGCACCCTCTGTTTCACCACTGCCACCCTCTGTTTCACCACTGCCACCCTCTGGCTCACCCATGCCACCCTCTGGCTCACCCATGCCACCCTCTAGTTCATCACTGTAGATTATGGGGGGAAAAGCACACCTGCCCTGCCTCAACTGACATGAATGAATTAGGGACTGATTAATGTGTCACTGAATTTGAACTTCCAGGCTGGCACCTGCTTCCTTATCTGTAATTGCTTTCTGTTGCAGTGTAATTTTTTTAACAGGACCTTTGTTGTATACTTGTAGCTATTCTCTGAGCCTGCTGTGAGGGTCAGAGCAGGGTCATAGAATAGTTGCAAGTAGGCAACTGAACTCTGAAGGGGCCCCTCAGGAAGCACTACAGGGAATGGTTACTAATGATAAGATTGAACTTTTGCACCTGCTGAGTGCTTTCAGTTTTGCAAAAATCCAAATATCCAGCAGCATCCACAAAAAGTAATCCTTCCAGGTCAAGATCCAAATCAAAGTGACCAGCACATGAAGAAAGCACTGGGAGGAGCCTGCTGGACAGGAACAGGAAGTTGGAGACTGTGGGGCACTTCCTTCCCCCCATCCCCCCCAAAATGGACTCCTTGCAAAAAAAAGTGCAGGCAAATGTCAACCTGAGGAGTTATTCTGATAAAAATCATAATTTTCAAGGTTTATGCTGCCTGCTGGTGGATTTCTTGTGCGAAATTGCACATTTTGCAATCTCGCAATTGAGAGATTGTCGCTGCCCGCCGCATCTACGTGTTCGCAAGTGTTTACTCCCGCGAAATTGTATAGTTTTCTAGTTGGCAAGTGCGACCAAGCAAAAAATCCATTTCGCACGGATTTACGAATTTTCTGCAAGTTCGCGAGAGTTCGCGGATTGCGAAATTGCCGAAAATCCGTAAAAATCCGCGAGCGGAACGGATTTTACGCCCATGCTTACTATACAGCTCCCAATCTCCCCATGAAATGTATGCAGACCTTATTGCTCTCAATATGTACAACACAGCCCGGGCCCACCTCTCGCTCGCAGGAGCAGCCTTTCTTCTATTTCTATTGTTGAAGGGTTGTGGGTGCAGGGTCCTGCCTCATATTCTGAGCACAGTTTGGGTTTTTTAGACTCTTTGATTCTCTCCCCTGACCCTTTATTCGTGTTTACAAATATTGCTTTAAGGAATGTGGAGAGGAGGGTCCCCAGGGCACCTGCTCGCTTCTCAGCTGCCCAGGCCTGGTACCCAGGCAGCTGGCGATGGTGCAGCTGAGTGAGCAGAGAGGCTGGCTGGGGGGGCACAGGGAGCCCCCATCATTGTACATCACTCAGAGGCTTTCTCATGCAGTATCTGGCTGAAACAGGTATTTGAAAATGGCTAGTTTTCTACGTGCATCTCTAAGATGAGTTTTTTTAACACCTTCCGTGCTCATGATGAGCTGAGCTCGTCATGACCCGCCCGGCGCTCACACGTGGGGATAATTCCCCTGCTGTGCTGAACGTTCTGTGGAAACGGGCGTGGTCATGACGAGCTTAGCTCATCATGAGCACAGCGCCACAGTGCAGCGTGACCAGCCGAGCTCGTCACAAGCACTGTGGGGCTGTGCACAGCACCCCTTCCCCCAGTGCCGCGGGGGAATTAGCCCCACGGCGAAGGGGTTAAAGCACCCTCCATGTTGAAAGGTGAGTGAACAGCACAGTGGCAGAACGTGGATGCAGGGGAGGGTGATCATATTTGGAAAAGCAAAACCAGAATCTGGGACAGGCCAGACATAGAAGTAGGACTAAAGATGACAATGAAATTGAATGGATATATTGGAAAGAATAGATAGATAGATGAATAGATAGATAGATGAATAGATAGATGAATAGATAGATAGATGGATAGATAGATGGATAGATAGATGGCGAAAACTACGTTTACCTGGAGAGTTTTGCGTTTGGATGCAGCTACTCAGGATCTCCCCAACATATTCCTATAAACCAGGTTATTTATTTAAAGCTGTGAAAACATAAGGACGCTGGACAGACCTCTGAAAGCTGTGACTGTCCGGGGAAACATGGGACCCTATGGCCCCGGGTCACACAATTTACTGAAGTGGGCGACAAATGAAGCAGTGCTTCAAGCTGGTGGTTACTTTGTGAAATCGTGCCATCTAACCTCTTTTCCATGGGTCCAGCACAGCTCCTTCTCCTAATTATGAGTTAGGCACAGCTCCTCTTCTCATGGATGGGTCGGGCACAGCTCCTCTTCTCATGGATGGGTCAGGCACAGCTCCTCGTCTCATGGATGGGTCTCGCACAGCTCCTCTTCTCATGGATGGGTCGGGCACAGCTCCTTCTCCTAATTATGAGTTAGGCACAGCTCCTCTTCTCATGGATGGGTCGGGCACAGCTCCTCTTCTCATGGATGGGTCAGGCACAGCTCCTCGTCTCATGGATGGGTCTCGCACAGCTCCTCTTCTCATGGATGGGTCGGGCACAGCTCCTTGTCTCATGGATGGGTCGGGCACAGCCCCTCGTCTCATGGATGGGTCGGGCACAGCCTCTCGTCTCATGGGTCAGGGACAGCTCCTCGTCTCATGGATGGGTCGGGCACAGCCCCTCGTCTCATGGGTCAGGGACAGCTCCTCGTCTCATGGATGGGTCGGGCACAGCCCCTCGTCTCATGGATGGGTCGGGCACAGCCCCTCGTCTCATGGGTCAGGGACAGCTCCTCGTCTCATGGATGGGTCGGGCACAGTTCCTCATCTCATGGATGGGTCGGGCCCAGCTCCTCTTCTCATGGATGGGTCAGGCACAGCTCCTCGTCTCATGGGTCAGGCACAGCTCCCCGTCTCATGGATGGGTCGGGCACAGCTCCTCGTCTCATGGATGGGTCTCGCACAGCTCCTCGTCTCATGGATGGGTCTCGCACAGCTCCTCGTCTCATGGATGGGTCTCGCACAGCTCCTCGTCTCATGGATGGGCCTGGCCCAGCTCCTCGTCTCATGGATGGGTCTCGCACAGCTCCTCGTCTGATGGATGGGTCTCGCACAGCTCCTCGTCTGATGGATGGGTCTCGCACAGCTCCGTGTCTCATGGATGGGTCTCGCACAGCTCCTCGTCTGATGGATGGGTCGGGCCCAGCTCCTCTTCTCATGGATGGGTCGGGCACAGCTCCTCGTCTCATGGGTCAGGCACAGCTCCCCGTCTCATGGATGGGTCGGGCACAGCTCCTCGTCTCATGGATGGGTCTCGCACAGCTCCTCGTCTCATGGATGGGTCTCGCACAGCTCCTCGTCTCATGGATGGGTCTCGCACAGCTCCTCGTCTGATGGATGGGTCGGGCACAGCTCCTCGTCTCATGGATGGGTCTCGCACAGCTCCTCGTCTGATGGATGGGTCGGGCACAGCTCCTCGTCTCATGGATGGGTCTCGCACAGCTCCTCGTCTGATGGATGGGTCGGGCACAGCTCCTCGTCTCATGGATGGGTCGGGCACAGCTCCTCGTCTGATGGATGGGTCGGGCACAGCTCCTCATCCCATGATGGGTTAGACACAGCTTCACATCTCATGGATGGACCAGGCACAACTACTCATCACATAGATGGCTCCGTGTTGGAGGATGGATCGCTAGTAAAGGTAGGTATGCACCAACTACCAGGCCACCCACTCCACATGAGGTCTAGACCCTGGTTAAACCCTCAATAGCTAGCTGCGAGCAGCTGGCTTAACTCAGGAGACAGGTATGTAAAGCATTTAAGAAATGCCAATATATTAAATAAGTAAGACATAACACACAATAAAAATCCCACGCCAATTTATAAAAATAGGAACTATTGTTATCTTTAAAATGACACCAAAATAACAACAAACAGTTGCAATGCAATAGGTCTCGCATTACTGATAGTTCGAGGTATTGATGTTGCAACTAATAATGCAACACCAATAGCTCATACTTTCAGTAATGTGAGACCTAGTGCACTGCAAATGCTTGCGTAGTGAGCCAGGAATCAGCATGGTATGTCTCAGTGCAGTACCACAAGCTGCTCCTAGAGGTCCCTAGTGAGCAAGGCACAGCACTGCATGTCTAGGTGCAGTACCGCAAGCTGCTCCTAGAGGCCCTGAGTGAGCAAGGCACCAGCACTGCTTCTCTAGGTGCAGTACCGCAAGCTCCTCCTAGAGGTCCCTAGTGAGCAAGGCACCAGCACTGCATGTCTAGGTGCAGTACCACAAGCTGCTCCTAGAGGTCCCCAGTGAGCAAGGCACCAGCACTGCATGTCTCGGTGCAGTACTGCAAGCTACTCCTAGAGGTCCCCAGTGAGCAAGGCACCAGCACTGTATGTCTAGGTGCAGTACCGCAAGCTGCTCCTAGAGGTCCCCAGTGAGCAAGGCACCAGCACTGTATGTCTAGGTGCAGTACCGCAAGCTGCTCCTAGAGGTCCCCAGTGAGCAAGGCACCAGCACTGCATGTCTAGGTGCAGTACCACAAGCTGCTCCTAGAGGTCCCCAGTGAGCCAGGCACCAGCGCTGCATGTCTAGGTGCAGTACCGCAAGCTGCTCCTAGAGGTCCCTAGGGAGAAAGGCACCAGCACTGCATGTCTAGGTGCAGTACCGCAAGCTGCTCCTAGAGGTCCCTAGTGAGCAAGGCACAGCACTGCATGTCTCGGTGCAGTACCGCAAGCTGCTCCTAGAGGTCCCTAGTGAGCAAGGCACCAGCACTGCATGTCTAGGTGCAGTACCGCAAGCTGCTCCTAGAGGTCCCTCGTGAGCAAGGCACCCGCACTGCATGTCTAGGTGCAGTACCGCAAGCTGCTCCTAGAGGTCCCTAGTGAGCAAGGCACCAGCACTGCATGTCTAGGTGCAGTACCACAAGCTGCTCCTAGAGGTCCCTAGTGAGCGAGGCACCAGCACTGCATGTCTCGGTGCAGTACCGCAAGCTGCTCCTAGAGGTCCCTAGTGAGCGAGGCACCAGCACTGCATGTCTCGGTGCAGTACCACAAGCTGCTCCTAGAGGTCCCTCGTGAGCAAGGCACCCGCACTGCATGTCTGGGTGCAGTACCATGAGCTGCTCCTAGAGGTCCCTAGTGAGCAAGGCACAGCACTGCATGTCTAGGTGCAGTACCACAAGCTGCTCCTAGAGGTCCCTAGTGAGCAAGGCACCAGCACTGCATGTCTAGGTGCAGTACCGCAAGCCGCTCCTAGAGGTCCCCAGTGAGCAAGGCACCAGCACTGCTTGTCTAGATGCAGTACCGCAAGCTGCTCCTAGAGGGCCTTAGTGATCAAGGCACTAGCACTGCATGTCTCGGTGCAGTACCGCAAGCTGCTCCTAGAGGTCCCTAGTGAGCAAGGCACCAGCACTGCATGTCTCGGTGCAGTACCGCAAGCTGCTCCTAGAGGTCCCTCGTGAGCAAGGCACCAGCACTGCATGTCTAGGTGCAGTACCGCAAGCTGCTCCTAGAGGGCCTTAGTGATCAAGGCACTAGCACTGCATGTCTAGGTGCAGTACCGCAAGCTGCTCCTAGAGGTCCCCAGTGAGCAAGGCACCAGCACTGCATGTCTAGGTGCAGTACCGCAAGCTGCTGCTAGAGGTCCCCAGTGAGGAAGGCACCAGCGCTGCAGGTCTAGGTGCAGTACCGCAAGCTGCTCCTAGAGGTCCCCAGTGAGCAAGGCACCAGCACTGCATGTCTAGGTGCAGTACCGCAAGCTGCTGCTAGAGGTCCCCAGTGAGCAAGGCACCAGCACTTCATGTCTCGGTGCAGTACCACAAGCTGCTCCTAGAGGTCCCCAGTGAGCAAGGCACAGCACTGCATGTCTAGGTGCAGTACCACAAGCTGCTCCTAGAGGTCCCCAATGAGCAAGGCACCAGCACTGCATGTCTAGGCGCAGTACCGCAAGCTGCTCCTAGAGGTCCCTAGTGAGCAAGGCACCAGCACTGCATGTCTAGGTGCAGTACCACAAGCTACTCCTAGAGGTCCCCAGTGAGCAAGGCACCAGCACTGCATGTCTCGGTGCAGTACCGCAAGCTGCTCCTAGAGGTCTCTAGTGAGCGAGGCACCAGCACTGCATGTCTAGGTGCAGTACCGCAAGCTGCTCCTAGAGGTCCCCAGTAAGCAAGGCACCAGCACTGGTTGTTTCGGTGCAGTACCGCAAGCTGCTCCTAGAGGTCCCTCGTGAGCAAGGCACCAGCACTGCATGTCTAGGTGCAGTACCGCAAGCTGCTCCTAGAGGTCCCTCGTGAGCAAGGCACCAGCACTGCATGTCTAGGTGCAGTACCGCAAGCTGCTCCTAGAGGTCCCTCGTGAGCAAGGCACCAGCGCTGCATGTCTTGGTGCAGTACCGCAAGCTGCTCCTAGAGGTCCCTAGTGAGCAAGGCACCAGCACTGCATGTCTAGGTGCAGTACCACAAGCTGCTCCTAGAGGTCCCTAGTGAGCAAGGCACCAGCACTGCATGTCTCGGTGCAGTACTGCAAGCTGCTCCTAGAGGTCCCTCGTGAGCAAGGCACCAGCACTGCATGTCTAGGTGCAATACCGCAAGCTGCTCCTAGAGGTCCCTAGTGAGCAAGGCACCAGCACTGCATGTCTAGGTGCAGTACCGCAAGCTGCTCCTAGAGGTCCCTCGTGAGCAAGGCACCAGCACTGCATGTCTAGGTGCAGTACCGCAAGCTGCTCCTAGAGGCCCTGAGTGAGCAAGGCAGCAGCGCTGCATGTCTAGGTGCAGTACCGCAAGCTGCTCCTAGAGGTCCCTAGTGAGCAAGGCACCAGCACTGCATGTCTTGGTGCAGTACCACAAGCTGCTCCTAGAGGTCCCTAGTGAGGAAGGCACCAGCACTGTATGTCTAGGTGCAGTACCGCAAGCTGCTCCTAGAGTTCCCTAGTGAGCAAGGCACCAGCACTGCATGTCTAGGTGCAGTACCACAAGCTGCTCCTAGAGGTCCCTGGTGAGCAAAGCACCAGCACTGCATGTCTAGGTGCAGTACCGCAAGCTGCTCCTAGAGGTCCCTAGTGAGCAAAGCACCAGCACTGCTTGTCTAGGTGCAGTACCGCACGCTGCTCCTAGAGGTCCCTAGTGAGCAAGGCACCAGCACTGCTTGTCTAGGTGCAGTACCGGAAGCTGCTCCTAGAGGTCCCCAGTGAGCGAGGCACCAGCACTGCATGTCTAGGTGCAGTACCGCAAGCTGCTCCTAGAGGTCCCTAGTGAGCAAAGCACCAGCACTGCTTGTCTAGGTGCAGTACCGCACGCTGCTCCTAGAGGTCCCTAGTGAGCAAGGCACCAGCACTGCTTGTCTAGGTGCAGTACCGGAAGCTGCTCCTAGAGGTCCCCAGTGAGCGAGGCACCAGCACTGCATGTCTAGGTGCAGTACCGCAAGCTGCTCCTAGAGGCCCTGAGTGAGCAAGGCAGCAGCGCTGCATGTCTAGGTGCAGTACTGCAAGCTGCTCCTAGAGGTCCCTAGTGAGCAAGGCACCAGCACTGCATGTCTAGGTGCAGTACTGCAAGCTGCTCCTAGAGGTCCCTAGTGAGCAAGGCACAGCACTGCATGTCTAGGTGCAGTACCGCAAGCTGCTCCTAGAGGTCCCCAGTGAGGAAGGCACCAGCACTGCATGTCTAGGCGCAGTACCGCAAGCTGCTCCTAGAGGCCCTGAGTGAGCAAGGCACCAGCACTGCTTCTCTAGGTGCAGTACCGCAAGCTGCTCCCAGAGGTCCCTAGTGAGCAAGGCACCAGCACTGCTTCTCTAGGTGCAGTACCACAAGCTGCTCCTAGAGGTCCCTAGTGAGCAAGGCACCAGCACTGCTTGTCTCTGTGCAGTACCGCAAGCTCCTCCTAGAGGTCCCTAGTGAGCAAGGCACCAGCACTGCATGTCTCAGTGCAGTACCGTAAGCTGCTCCTAGAGGTCCCTAGGGAGCAAGGCAGCAGCGCTGCATGTCTAGGTGCAGTACTGCAAGCTGCTCCTAGAGGTCCCTAGTGAGCAAGGCACCAGCACTGCATGTCTAGGTGCAGTACTGCAAGCTGCTCCTAGAGGTCCCCAGTGAGGAAGGCACCAGCACTGCATGTCTAGGTGCAGCACCACAAACTGCTCCTAGAGGTCCCTAGTGAGCAAGGCACCAGCACTGCATGTCTAGGTGCAGTACCACAAGCTGCTCCAAGAGGTCCCCAGTGAGCAAGGCACCAGCACTGCATGTCTAGGTGCAGCACCACAAACTGCTCCTAGAGGTCCCTAGTGAGCAAGGCACCAGCACTGCATGTCTAGGTGCAGTACCGCAAGCTGCTGCAAGAGGTCCCTAGTGAGCAAGGCACCAGCACTGCATGTCTAGGTGCAGTACCACAAGCTGCTCCTAGAGGTCCCTAGTGAGCGAGGCACCAGCACTGCATGTCTCGGTGCAGTACCACAAGCTGCTCCTAGAGGTCCCTAGTGAGCGAGGCACCAGCACTGCATGTCTAGGTGCAGTACTGCAAGCTGCTCCTAGAGGTCCCCAGTGAGGAAGGCACCAGCACTGCATGTCTAGGTGCAGTACCGCAAGCTGCTCCTAGAGGTCCCCAGTGAGGAAGGCACCAGCACTGCATGTCTAGGTGCAGTACTGCAAGCTGCTCCTAGAGGTCCCCAGTGAGCAAGGCACCAGCACTGCATGTCTAGGTGCAGTACCGCAAGCTGCTCCTAGAGGTCCCCAGTGAGCAAGGCACAGCACTGCATGTCTAGGTGCAGTACCGCAAGCTGCTCCTAGAGGTCCCTAGTGAGCAAGGCACCAGCACTGCATGTCTAGGTGCAGTACCGCAAGCTGCTCCTAGAGGTCCCTAGTGAGCGAGGCACCAGCACTGCATGTCTCGGTGCAGTACCACAAGCTGCTCCTAGAGGTCCCTAGTGTGCAAGGCACCAGCACTGCATGTCTAGGTGCAGTACCGCAAGCTGCTCATAGAGGTCCCTACTGAGCAAGGCACAGCACTGCTTGTCTACAAAGTTGGAGTTATTGGCATTCTAATTGGCAATGTTTCTCACCTAGCCATTTTGCAGGGGTCAAAAGGGGACCTCTTTTGGTCACATACGGTACTTCACCTTGCAGAAGATAGGGTAAGTCCACCCTACCCATAATGCATTGCATGCAAGACAGTACTACAAGTACATTCAAGTAGCTATGTCCATGCATACAATTAGTAGCTTTGAAACATAACATTTACATTCATTTAGGATTAGGTTGTACTCTGTGTGGAGCTCATGAAGGGAAATTTATAGGCAGTCTCATATAAATGTGAGATGTTGTAGTGAGTGAAGTAACGACTGCCAGCCTAGCTTAGGACCAAGTGTGTGTCCTGCCTGAAGCCTTTAAAAAAATAGTGCCTTGAATCTGTAATTAAAACCTAGGGAGTAACAACACATGGAACCGGGGGTGCCCTCATGGGAGGTTAAAAGAAGAGACAAGGCAGTACTAAGGAGGGACTACTTAGCCTATTGACCAAGGAAAAGCCACCATTTACAAAAGGACAGGGACAGGAGCCAATTAAAAAGATGGGTGGACAGTGGGCGGAGCTTTATGCCCATATCCTGAATACAGCATGTCCAGAGGAGACGGCGCAAGTACTGCCGAGGCGAGACCTAAAAATTTAGTGTAGGGAATTAGAGATATTAATTTTTAAAGATTAACCAGTTTATAGTGCTTACAGACATATAGTCCAAACTGGGACATATTGCCATGCTTGACCGGGACAACGTTAAAATTTGAGGCCAACCACGATAGAGCCCTGGTAGGATACACTAAGCGGGAGGCGCAGTCAAAACTTTACCTCCATACTTCAAAGCATTTCAGGAGCTTTTTCTTCTGGCGTCTTGTGTTCGCGCCGAGTTACCCTTCTCGGAGTGATTTGTGGGCGTAATAAATTAAAATAACATAACATCAACCCTCCACAGCAGGCCAGATTTGATGCGGGTTCGCTGGCTTGACTTTCTGCGAGGCCCCAGTGAAATCCTGGAAGTCTAGAGCTCCAGGGCTTTTAGTGGGATGAACCTGAAATCCTGGCCGGGTCGCGGTTGAAGGTAGTAGGCTTGACTCTCAACTTCGGGTCGGTCACCTCATGGAGCTTTTTCACAAATGTCCTACAAAGTTCTCCAAATTTCTGGAACTTCTTCACAAAGTTCCTCTTGAGGGAAAGTGTCCAAAACACACATCCAAGGGTCTAGAAGCCGTGAGATGGTCCTTAAAAATTTGGACTACAATTCCTACAATGCATCTGGCTAAATCCTTAAATGCCCACTAGATGCACTCCAGTCTGGGGACTTCTTGAAGGAGATGGTGCAGGCAAGCTCTTTTAACCTGTTGATTTTGGGGAGTTCACTCCTTCATCCTATTTTAAGCAAGGCAAAGTCCTCAGGGTTGTAGTTCCAAAGTATGCAAACAGAAGCAGCCCTTCAGAGAGCAATACTGTGTGTAGGCCTGGGCGGCAAATTTCGTTCCGCTCACGGAAATTGTGAAAATTTGACATTTTTGCATTCCGCAGAGAGCGCGAAAATGTCAAAACTTTTGCAATCTGCCGCGAAACGGAAGTTTTTTTATTGCTCGCGCTTTAAAAATGCGTTCTCGCGCGCGCGGTAGCATCCCTGCGTTCGCCGAGTTTTCCTATGTTGGATTGTTGGTAGCCGATCGCACTATCCCACGTGAGTTTGCAATCGTGAACACGTCATTCGAGACCCCGAACAGGAAATAAGCATCGCGAGCGGGCGGGACAAGTGAAAACAAGATGGCGACCACATGGGCAAGTTGGCGGGACATTTTTCAACGCGAACATGCAGAAAATATCGCGAACAGGCAGGGGAAAAAAACTTCTGTGTCTTCGCGATATTTCTGCATGTTTGCGGAGATTTTTGACATTTTCGCGATAGTTTGCGAAAGTGAATTTCGCTAATTCTGCCCACCCCTAACTGTGTGGTGCAGACCAGGGTTCCAGCAGGGCAATCCTTCTTGTAGTTTCAGTCAGCAAATACAAATTTAGACCGGAGTTGCTCTGCAGCGTTCACCTATTTATTCAATGATCTGTGGTGACAAGTACTCCTCTTCTAACCGCCTTGCTGTTTCTGAGTGTTTTATTTGTTTGCAGCAGGCCAGTCCTAGGGGGTTTGAGTTGAACGTGTGCCCCTCCACACACCACACCACGGGGGGCTGCTGGGACCTCCATTGCGCCCCTGAAACAACATAATCACAGCAATAGAGCATCTTTAATCGAGAAGGTGTGGTGAAACGACCAGAGCTGCCGACTTTGGAACTGAGGATCCGGGTTTGAGTCTCGATGTTGACTCAGCATCTTGTGGATTTAGGCAAATCACCTCATCTCCCTGTGCCTATGAACAGCACCTAGAGACCCTCACGGATGATTAGCCACGCTATATAAATCCGAATATTGTCGTTCAGCTAAAAACATGCCTCATCTTGGAATAGAGGATTAATTAAATATATCAGCTGTGGCTGGTAGGTAACGGTGGCTGGGGGTGTGGGGGAGTTGGGGATGGAGATAGCAAAAAAAGAAAACATACCTCCTGGTCGCATCTCCTGCCGCTGCCTTTCCGCCGGCTCTTCTCCGTTGCAGCAGGAAGCACCCTGGCTCTCCTAAGCCAAACACAACGCTGCAATGTAGCGTTGTGTTTGGTCTGTGGGCCGTGGATGGGCGCTCAGAGGAGGACAGGGATCCTGGGAAGCCTGACCCCACCCAGGCTGTACAATACAGCGTGATTGGGGACATGCAAAGTGCGCATGACTGACCGGGCCAAGACGGCCGGCCAAGCAGTCATGCGCACCAAAAGTGCGCTCACCACTCCGGCCCCTGCTCTGGCCAGCACCGCCCTCCCCGCACCTAGAACAGGAAAAATAAAATGATGATAACGCAGATGGGCGACGTTCCTCCGCTAAGCCGCCCCTGAGATATATGTCACAATACTGTGGATTCTGAACAGTAATAATCTCAGAATTTGATTTCTTCTACTCAATTAACATAATTGGGATAGTGCCATTCTATAATAAGAACAATACATGTAAAACAAAATGAAGTGTGCAGGATTATATGCACACATTTATCCCAACTATAACAATAATATCAGACTTTTTGGTATTAAGGTATTAATACACTATTTAATCATAAGTAAGTAGGTATATAACGGTATCAAATTAAAAAAAAACGCACAGCTCGATAAATCTAGCCCCAGTAGGTCAATGTCATGATTGTGATATTATGTGCATATAGAATGCATTTCATAAGGCAAATAAGCAAAATTATTCCACTCAGAACAGAGATGACAGGCAATTGTTGAGTGCTTCAAATCATACCAGGTAGGCATAGGAAATACAAACCCCAAAAAGTGCAAAAAAGAGTATCATAGATAGACGTTTCACCTGGACCTCCTCCACTGCAGTTTGAAAAAAAAAGTGAAACATATAATTAAAAATTCACAAGCTTATCAAAAGATTCTTGCAGCCATTACAAAGTTACACAAAAAATTAATCTTTACCCAAATGAATACTCAGTTCTTCTTCATGATTTAACCCAGATGGAAATTAGTTTCCAATTCGAATATGTATCTGGACTCCAGACATCTTAGAGCTAGCTCTTTGTTACCATCTCTGGTTTTGGGTCCAGGCCTGTCTGTCACGACTCCGAGTCTGTAGATGTCAAAACGCCTCCCCCAAAAAAGATTTTAGGTATAAAAATCACAATTCAGCGCTCGTGAATTTGTGACTAGTGCAGATAAACCATTTTGTTCTGAAAATTGTCACATTTTCATTTAAATCGCAAGCTTTTAGCAAAAATAAACAAAGGTGAAACTGTGCAAAAATAATTGTTACTTTTTTTAAACTGCTGCACGAAACCAGTAAAGCCGTGAAGAGAGGTTAGGCTCACTCGGTGGGTGGGGAGCAGGCTCTGGCCGCAGGTCAGTCCTTGCGGCTAAGCCCTGGTGGGGTGGTTCCAGGATCTGGCATTTGGCAGGGCCCTGCGCATGGCTGAAAGCTCTGCATTGTGAGCGCTGACGGCCTACGGCGGGTTGGCGCAAGTTCTGGCAACCTCGCTGTGTACGACTAACAGCCATGTAAAGTAGGAGTTGGCACCGACAGCGGGTTGGGCACAGAGCCTGGTTATTGGCCAGAACCTGCAGCTAACACCTGGGGCACACGATTGAAAGCTGTGCAAAGCAGGTGTTGGCCACCCTCTGCAGGTTGGGCACAGGGCGGGGGATATTCGTTCAAGGCAGGGTAGGTGCAGAGCCTGGACAGATGCAAGGTCCTGTGGGTAACAACTGTTGTGCATATCCAAAGAATGCGCACAGCAGGGATTGGCCGACCATGGTGAGTTGTGACCAGGGCTGGCCTTGGGCAGGCCCTGTGCCCCATGGCTAAGGCTAAACATCGTCCTATATAGCTGGGTTTAAAATTAATTACATGATAAAAAGAAGCCTGTGAAATTCACTGGAACAAAAACACAGTTAAGAACTGTGCTATAGTTCTGGCTCAGACATCCAAAACCACTGAAACTGGTCAGTTATGGTTAGTTAGCAATTCACACAATACATAGCATAACTGTACTGTTGCACATGCTCAAAACAGCAACAACACAGCAGACCCCCATAGAATGACTAGACCCCAACAAATGGTCTGTACCCCTCCATGGATAATACACCCACAAATAGAAGCAGAGTGGACCCCCCCCGACAGATTTAGACTAGACCCCCACAGACATACATTGAACTACAAATCGACTAGACCCCTACAGATAGACGAGACCCCCACGGATAGAGGAGACCCCCACAGATAGACGAGACCCCCACAGATAGATGGGACCCCCTCAGATAGACGAGACCCCCTCAGATAGACGAGACCTCCTCAGATAGAGGAGACCCCCACAGATAGACGAGACCCCCTCAGATAGATGAGACCCCCTCAGATAGATGAGACCCCCTCAGATAGACGAGACCCCCTCAGATAGATGAGACCCCCACAGATAGATGAGACCCCCACAGATAGACAAGACCCCCTCAGATAGACGAGACCCCCACGGATAGATGAGACACCCACAGATAGATGAGACCCCCTCAGATAGACGAGACCCCCACAGATAGACGAGACCCCCACAGATAGACGGGACCCCCTCAGATAGACGAGACCCCCTCAGATAGACGAGACCTCCTCAGATAGAGGAGACCCCCACAGATAGACGAGACCCCCACAGATAGACGGGACCCCCTCAGATAGACGAGACCCCCACGGATAGAGGAGACCCCCACAGATAGACGAGACCCCCACAGATAGACGGGACCCCCTCAGATAGACGAGACCCCCTCAGATAGACGAGACCCCCACAGATAGACGAGACCCCCACAGATAGACGAGACCCCCACAGATAGACGAGACCCCCACAGATAGACGAGACCCCCTCAGATAGACGAGACCCCCACAGATAGATGGGACCCCCACAGATAGATGAGACCCCCTCAGATAGACGAGACCCCCTCAGATAGACGAGACCCCCTCAGATAGACGAGACCTCCTCAGATAGAGGAGAC
This sequence comes from Lissotriton helveticus, assembly GCF_964261635.1. Taxonomy (NCBI): domain Eukaryota; kingdom Metazoa; phylum Chordata; class Amphibia; order Caudata; family Salamandridae; genus Lissotriton; species Lissotriton helveticus. Next base: position 25,979,670 of record NC_136070.1, on the reverse strand, counting down.
CCCCACAGATAGACGAGACCCCCTCAGATAGATGAGACCCCCTCAGATAGATGAGACCCCCTCAGATAGATGAGTCCCCCACAGATAGATGAGACCCCCACAGATAGACGAGACCCCCTCAGATAGACGAGACCCCCACGGATAGATGAGACACCCACAGATAGATGAGACCCCCTCAGATAGACGAGACCCCCACAGATAGACGAGACCCCCACAGATAGACGGGACCCCCTCAGATAGACGAGACCCCCTCAGATAGACGAGACCTCCTCAGATAGAGGAGACCCCCACAGATAGACGAGACCCCCACAGATAGACGGGACCCCCACAGATAGACGAGACCCCCACAGATAGACGGGACCCACACAGATAGACGAGACCCCCACAGATAGACGGGACCCCCTCAGATAGACGAGACCTCCTCAGATAGAGGAGACCCCCACAGATAGACGAGACCCCCACAGATAGACGGGATCCCCTCAGATAGACGAGACCCCCTCAGATAAACTAGACCCCCTCAGATAAACGAGAGCCCCTCAGATAGATGAGACCCCCTCAGATAGACAAGACCCCCACAGATAGACGAGACCCCCACAGATAGACGGGACACCCACAAATAGATGAGACCCCCACAAATAGATGGGACCCCCTCGGATAGATGGGACCCCCTCAGATAGACGAGACCCCCTCAGATAGACGAGACCTCCTCAGATAGAGGAGACCCCCACAGATAGACGAGACCCCCACAGATAGACGAGACCCCCTCAGATAGACGAGACCCCCACAGATAGATGGGACCCCCACAGATAGATGAGACCCCCACAGATAGACGAGACCCCCTCAGATAGACGAGACCCCCACAGATAGACGAGACCCCCTCAGATAGACGAGACCCCCTCAGATAGACGAGACCCCCACAGATAGACGAGACCCCCTCAGATAGACGAGACCCCCTCAGATAGACGAGACCCCCACAGATAGACGAGACCCCCACAGATAGACGAGACCCCCACAGATAGACGGGACCCCCACAGATAGACGGGACCCCCGCAGATAGACGAGACCTCCTCAGATAGAGGAGACCCCCACAGATAGACGAGACCCCCACAGATAGACGGGACCCCCTCAGATAGACGAGACCCCCTCAGATAAACGAGACCCCCTCAGATAGATGAGACCCCCTCAGATAGATGAGACCCCCTCAGATAGATGAGACCCCCACAGATAGACGAGACCCCCACAGATAGACGGGACCCCCACAAATAGATGAGACCCCCCACAAATAGATGGGACCCCCTCAGATAGATGGGACCCACACAGATAGACGAGACCCCCTCAGATAGATGAGACCCCCTCAGATAGATGAGACCCCCACAGATAGACGAGACCCCCACAGATAGACGGGACCCCCACAGATAGACGAGACCCCCACAGATAGACGAGACCCTCACAGATAGACAAGACCCCCACAGATAGACGGGACCCCCACAGATAGACGGGACCCCCACAGATAGACGAGACCCCCACAGATAGACGGGACCCCCACAGATAGACGAGACCCCCACAGATAGACGGGACCCCCACAAGATAGACGAGACCCCCACAGATAGACGAGACCCCCACAGATAGACGGGACCCCCACAGATAGACGAGACCCCCACAGATAGACGGGACCCACACAGATAGACGAGATCCCCACAGATAGACGGGACCCCCACAGATAGATGAGACCCCCACATATAGATGAGACCCCCACAGATAGACGAGACCCCCACAGATAGACGGGACCCCCACAAATAGATGAGACCCCCACAAATAGATGGGACCCCTCAGATAGATGGGACCCACACAGATAGACGAGAACCCCTCAGATAAATGAGACCCCCTCAGATAGATGAGACCCCCACAGATAGATGAGACCCCCACAGATAGACGGGACTCCCACAGATAGACAAGACCCCCACAGATAGATGGGACCCCCACAGATAGACGAGACCCCCACAGATAGACGAGACCCCCACAAATAGATGAGACCCCCACAAATAGATGGGACCCCCTCAGATAGATGGGACCCACACAGACGAGAACCCCTCAGATAAATGAGACCCCCTCAGATAGATGAGACCCCCACAGATAGACGAGACCCCCACAGATAGACGGGACCCCCACAGATAGACGAGACCCCCACAGATAGATGGGACCCCCACAGATAGACGAGACCCCCACAGATAGACGAGACCCCCACAGATAGATGGGACCCCCACAGATAGACGAGACCCCCACAGATAGACGGGACCCCCACAGATAGACGAGACCCCCACAGATAGACGGGACCCCCACAGATAGACGGGACCCCCACAGATAGATGGGACCCCCACAGATAGACGAGACCCCCACAGATAGACGAGACCCCCACAGATAGACAGGACCCCCACAGATAGACGAGACCCCCACAGATAGACGAGACCCCCACAGATAGACGAGACCCCCACAGATAGACGAGACCCCCACAGATAGACGAGACCCCCACAGATAGACGAGACCCCCACAGATAGATGGGACCCACACAGATAGACGAGATCCCCACAGATAGACGGGACCCCCACAGATAGACGGGACCCCCACAGATAGACGGGACCCCCACAGATAGACGAGACCCCCACAGATAGATGGGACCCCACAAATAGATGAGACCCCCACAAATAGAATGGACCCCCTCAGATAGATGGGACCCCCTCAGATAGACGAGACCCCCTCAGATAGACGAGACCCCCTCAGATAGACGAGACCCCCTCAGATAGACGAGACCCCCACAGATAGACAGGACCCCCACAGATAGACGAGACCCCCACAGATAGACGAGACCCCCACAGATAGATGGGACCCCCACAAATAGATTGGACCCCCTCAGATAGATGGGACCCCCTCAGATAGACGGGACCCCCACAGATAGACGAGACCCCCACAGATAGATGGGACCCACACAGATAGACGAGACCCCCTCAGATAGACGAGATCCCCACAGATAGACGGGGACCCCCACAGATAGACGAGACCCCCACAGATAGATGGGACCCCCACAGATAGATGGGACCCCCACAGATAGATGGGACCCCCACAGATAGATGGGACCCCCACAGATAGATGGGACCCCCACAGATAGACGAGACCCCCACAGATAGACGGGACCCCCACAGATAGACGAGATCCCTACAGTTAGACCTATACGAGACCCCCACAGGTAGATGAGACCCCACAGACAGATGAGACCCCACAGGTAGAATGTTTGTTCTGTTTCCACGGATGCTGAGACAGCCGTCTTGCTAGCACTGACGGTCTGCCCCTGATCCCAGCGGGGAAACGGCCACTACAACGCGGTCGTTTCCACGGATACCTTAACCACGCATGCAGTACAACGCATGCGTGGTTACCACGATAGCCTTTACCACGCATACCTTTACTACGAGGTATGTAGTAAAGGCATATGTGGTAAAGGTTAAAAGTAAAAAAAGGGGGGCTTGGGGGGGTCTCACCCCCAAAAAAAACTCACCAGAAGTCACGTCGGGATATGCAGGCAAACAGCGTTGTCTAAGAGAAAACGGAAAAAACTTCCGTTTTCTCTTAACGAGGTATGACGTCACCACGCAATAATTCGATGAAAAGCTAGTGCGTAGAAATACCATTCCGTTGTAACGCATGCGTGGTAAAGGCATGCGTTGCAACGGAATGCGAAGTAAGAACATACAACCATCCCAGCGCCTCCGCTCTGCCTCCACGTGTGCTCTTGCTGCAGTCGCAGCCGCCGAAGGCGGCTGGATGAAGATGTCGAGGTGGCATGAAGGATATTTCATAATCGAGCAGCGCGGGGCTGCCAGCCAGCGTGCCCAGGGGGCGCGAGTGGCGAAGCATGTGTTCGTGTCCCGGGGGCTGGCGCCGGATGTCACTCCCGCCTCTGACATCTCTCTCCGCTCGTCCTCGCCGCTGATCTGAAATTCAGATCCGTGCCCTGTGGATGTGGCGCGCAGAGGTGGCATTGCCAGGCTCCAGAACCGAGGCATGGCACGGAGAGGGCAGCGGTGGGAGGGGCAGTGCCAGGCACCGAGGCATTGCACAGGGAGGGCAGCAGTGGGAGGGGTGGCAGTGCCAGGCACCGAGGCATGGCGCAGAGGGCAGGAGTGGGAGGCTGGCAGTGCCAGGCACCTGCACCCAGACATGGCACGGAGAGGGCAGCAGTGGGAGGCTGGCAGTGCCAGGCACAGAGGCATGGCACGGAGAGAGCAGCAGTGGGAGACTGGCAGTTCCGAGGCACCGAGGCATGGCACAGAGGGCAGCGGTGGGTGGGGTGGCAGTGCCAGGCACCGAGGCAAGGCACGGAGCACAGAGGTGGGAGGGTGGCAGTGCCAGGCACCTGCAACGAGGCATGGCAAAGAGCACATTGGTGTGAGGGGCAGTGCCAGGCACCGAGGCATGGCACAGAGAGGGCAGCGGTATGAGGGCGTCAGTGCCAGGCACCTGCAACAAGGCATGGCACGGAGCGCAGTGGTGGTTGGAGTGGCAGTGACAGGCACCTGCTCTGAAGAATGGCACAAAGTTTGCAATGGTGGCAGGGTGGCAGTACCGACCACCTGCATGAAGGCATGGCATGGAGTGTAGCAGTGGGAGGGATGGCAATGCCAGACTCCAGCACCGAGGCATGGTACGTAGAGCGTGCTAGGTAAGCAAGGCATCCCACCACCCCCAGCCGGGCCCAGAGGACATGCCAGGCGGGTGAGGCTCCCCACCATCCACAGCCGGGCACTGAGGACACTCATTTATAGATTCCCTTTAAGGGACTCTACTTGCACTCATTTACAGATTCCTTTTAATGGACTCTACTTGCACTCATTTACATAATCCTTTTAATGGACTCTACTTGCACTCATTTACAGATTACTTTTAGGGGACTCTACAGGCACTCATTTACAGATTCCTTTTAATGGACTCTACTTGCACTCATTTACATAATCCTTTTAATGGACTCTACTTGCACTCATTTACAGATTACTTTTAGGGGACTCTACAGGCACTCATTTACAGATTCCTTTTAAGGGACTCTACTTGCACTCATTTACAGATTCCTTTTAATGGACTCTACTTGCACTCATTTACATAATCCTTTTAATGGACTCTACTTGCACTCATTTACAGATTACTTTTAGGGGACTCTACAGGCACTCATTTACAGATTACTTTTAGGGGACTCTACAGGCACTCATTTACAGATTCCTTTTAAGGGACTCTACATGCACTCGTTTACAGATTCCTTTTAAGGGACTCTACATTCACTCATTTACAGATTACTTTTAGGGGACTCTACAGGCACTCATTTACAGATTCCTTTTAAGGGACTCTACATGCACTCGTTTACAGATTCCTTTTAAGGGACTCTACTTGCACTCATTTACAGATTCCTTTTAAGGGACTCTACAGGCACTAGTTTACAGATTCCTTTTAATAGACTCTACAAGCACTCATTTACAGATTCCTTTTAGGGGACTCTACAGGCACTCATTTACAGATTCCTTTTAAGGGACTCTACATGCACTCATTTACAGATTCCTTTTAAGGGACTCTACTTGCACTCATTTACAGATTCCTTTTAAGGGACTCTACTTGCACTCATTTACAGATTCCTTTTAAGGGACTCTACAGGCACTCATTTACAGATTCCTTTTAAGGGACTCTACTTGCACTCATTTACAGATTCCTTTTAAGGGACTCTACAGGCACTAGTTTACAGATTCTTTTTAATGGACTCTACAAGCACTCATTTACAGATCCCTTTTAGGGGACTCTACAGGCACTCATTTACAGATTCCTTTTAAGGGACTCTACATGCACTCATTTACAGATTCCTTTTAAGGGACTCTACTTGCACTCATTTACAGATTCCTTTTAAGGGAATCTACTTGCACTCATTTACAGATTCCTTTTAAGGGACTCTACAGGCACTCATTTACAGATTCCTTTTAAGGGACTCTACATGCACTCATTTACAGATTCCTTTTAAGGGACTCTACTTGCACTCATTTACAGATTCCTTTTAATGGACTCTACATGCACTCATTTACAGATTACTTTTAGGGGACTCTACAGGCACTCGTTTACAGATTCCTTTTAAGGGACTCTACATGCACTCATTTACAGATTCCTTTTAAGGGACTCTACAAGCACTCATTTACAGATTCCTTTTAAGGGACTCTACATGCACTCATTTACAGATTCCTTTTAAGGGACTCTACATGCACTCGTTTACAGATTCCTTTTAAGGGACTCTACTTGCACTCATTTACAGATTCCTTTTAAGGGACTCTACTTGCACTCGTTTACAGATTCCTTTTAAGGGACTCTACATGCACTCATTTACAGATTCCTTTTAAGGGACTCTACAAGCACTCATTTACAGATTCCTTTTAAGGGACTCTACATGCACTCATTTACAGATTCCTTTTAAGGGACTCTACATGCACTCATTTACAGATTCCTTTTAAGGGACTCTACTTGCACTCGTTTACAGATTCCTTTTAAGGGACTCTACATGCACTCATTTACAGATTCCTTTTAAGGGACTCTACTTGCACTCATTTACAGATTCCTTTCAAGGGACTCTACACCCACTCATTTACAGATTCCTTATAAGGGACTCTACTTGCACTCATTTACAGATTCCTTTTAAGGGACTCTGCTTGCACTCATTTACAGATTCCTTTTAAGGGACTCTACTTGCACTCATTTACAGATTCCTTTTAAGGGACTCTACTTGCACTCATTTACAGATTCCTTTTAAGGGACTCTACTTGCACTCATTTACAGATTCCTTTTAAGGGACTCTACATGCACTCATTTACAGATTCCTTTTAAGGGACTCTACATGCACTCATTTACAGATTCCTTTTAAGGGACTCTACTTGCACTCATTTACAGATTCCTTTTAAGGGACTCTACATGCACTCGTTTACAGATTCCTTTTAAGGGACTCTACATGCACTCATTTACAGATTCCTTTTAAGGGACTCTACAAGCACTCATTTACAGATTCCTTTTAAGGGACTCTACTTGCACTCATTTACAGATTCCTTTTAAGGGACTCTACATGCACTCATTTACAGATTCCTTTTAAGGGACTCTACATGCACTCGTTTACAGATTCCTTTTAAGGGACTCTACATGCACTCATTTACAGATTCCTTTTAAGGGACTCTACAAGCACTCATTTACAGATTCCTTTTAAGGGACTCTACTTGCACTCATTTACAGATTCCTTTTAAGGGACTCTACATGCACTCATTTACAGATTCCTTTTAAGGGACTCTACAAGCACTCATTTACAGATTCCTTTTAAGGGACTCTACATGCACTCGTTTACAGATTCCTTTTAAGGGACTCGACTTGCACTCATTTACAGATTCCTTTTAAGGGACTCTACAAGCACTCATTTACAGATTCCTTTTAGGGGACTCTACATGCACTCATTTACAGATTCCTTTTAGGGGACTCTACATGCACTCATTTACAGATTCCTTTTAAGGGACTCTACATGCACTCATTTACAGATTCCTTTTAGGGGACTCTACATGCACTCATTTACAGATTACTTTTAGGGGACACTACATGCACTCATTTACAGATTCCTTTTAAGGGACTCTACTTGCACTCATTTACAGATTACTTTTAGGGGACTCTACTTGCACTCATTTACAGATTCCTTTTAAGGGACTCTACATGCACTCATTTACAGATTACTTTTAGGGGACACTACATGCACTCATTTACAGATTCCTTTTAAGGGACTCTACTTGCACTCATTTACAGATTCCTTCTAGGGGACTCTACATGCACTCATTTACAGATTACTTTTAGGGGACACTACAGGCACTCATTTACAGATTCCTTTTAAGGGACTCTACTTGCACTCATTTACAGATTACTTTTAGGGGACTCTACAGGCACTCATTTACAGATTCCTTTTAAGGGACTCTACAAGCACTCATTTACAGATTCCTTTTAAGGGACTCTACATGCACTCATTTACAGATTCCTTTTAAGGGACTCTACAAGCACTCATTTACAGATTCCTTTTAAGGGACTCTACTTGCACTCATTTACAGATTCCTTTTAAGGGACTCTACATGCACTCATTTACAGATTCCTTTTAAGGGACTTTACAAGCACTCATTTACAGATTCCTTTTAGGGGACTCTACATGCACTTATTTACAGATTACTTTTAGGGGACACTACAGGCACTCATTTACAGATTCCTTTTAGGGGACTCTACATGCACTCATTTACAGATTCCTTTTAAGGGACTCTACATGCACTCATTTACAGATTACTTTTAGGGGACTCTACAGGCACTCATTTACAGATTCCTTTTAGGGGACTCTACATGCACTCATTTACAGATTCCTTTTAAGGGACTCTACATGTACTCATTTACAGATTCCTTTTAGGGGACTCTACTTGCACTCATTTTCCTTTTAAGGGACTCTACAGGCACTCATTACAGATTCCTTTTAAGGGACTCTACTTGCACTCATTTACAGATTCCTTTTAAGGGACTCTACTTGCACTCGTTTACAGATTCCTTTTAAGGGACTCTACTTGCACTCGTTTACAGATTCCTTTTAAGGGACTCTACTTGCACTCATTTACAGATTCCTTTCAAGGGACTCTACTTGCACTCATTTACAGATTCCTTTCAAGGGACTCTACTTGCACTCATTTACAGATTCCTTTTAAGGGACTCTACTTAAGGGACTCTACTTGCACTCGTTTACAGATTCCTTTTAAGGGACTCTACTTGCACTCGTTTACAGATTCCTTTTAAGGGACTCTACTTGCACTCGTTTACAGATTCCTTTTAAGGGACTCTAATTGCACTCATTTACAGATTCCTTTTAAGGGACTCTACTTGCACTCATTTACAGATTCCTTTCAAGGGACTCTACTTGCACTCATTTACAGATTCCTTTTAAGGGACTCTACTTGCACTCATTTACAGATTCCTTTCAAGGGACTCTACTTGCACTCATTTACAGATTCCTTTTAAGGGACTCTACTTGCACTCATTTACAGATTCCTTTTAAGAGACTCTACTTGCTCTCATTTACAGATTGCTTTTAAGGGACTCTACTTGCACTCATTTACAGATTCCTTTTAGGGACTCTACACGCACTCATTTACTGATTCCTTTTAAGGGACTCTGCTTGCACTCATTTACAGATTCCTTTTAAGGGACTCTACTTGCACTCATTTACAGATTCCTTTTAAGGGACTCTACATGCACTCATTTACAGATTCCTTTTATAGGGACTCTAATTGCACTCATTTACAGATTCCTTTTAAGGGACTCTACTTGCACTCATTTACAGATTCCTTTTAAGGGACTCTACTTGCACTCATTTACAGATTCCTTTCAAGGGACTCTACACCCACTCATTTACAGATTCCTTATAAGGGACTCTACTTGCACTCATTTACAGATTCCTTTTAAGGGACTCTGCTTGCACTCATTTACAGATTCCTTTTAAGGGACTCTACTTGCACTCATTTACAGATTCCTTTTAAGGGACTCTACTTGCACTCATTTACAGATTCCTTTTAAGGGACTCTACTTGCACTCATTTACAGATTCCTTTTAAGGGACTCTACTTGCACTCATTTACAGATTCCGTTTAAGGGACTCTGCTTGCACTCATTTACAGATTCCTTTTAAGGGACTCTGCTTGCACTCATTTACAGATTCCTTTTAAGGGACTCTACTTGCACTCATTTACGGATTCCTTTTAAGGGACTCTACTTGCACTCATTTACAGATTCCCTTTAAGGGACTCTACTTGCACTCATTTACAGATTCCCTATAAGGGACTCTACTTGCACTCATTTACAGATTCCCTTTAAGGGACTCTACATGCACTCATTTACAGATTCCTTTTAAGGGACTCTACTTGCACTTGTTTACAGATTCCTTTCAAGGGACTCTACATGCACTCGTTTACAGATTCCTTTTAAGGGACTCTACATGCACTCATTTACTGAATCCTTTTAATGGACTCTACTTGCACTCATTTACAGATTCCTTTTAAGGGACTCTACTTGCACTCATTTACAGATTCCTTTTAAGGGACTCTACAGGCACCCATTTCCAGATTCCTTTTAATGGACTCTACTTGCACTCATTTACATAATCCTTTTAATGGACTCTACTTGCACTCATTTACAGATTCCTTTCAAGGGACTCTACGTGCACTCGTTTACAGATTCCTTTTAAGGGACTCTACATGCACTCGTTTACAGATTCATTTTAAGGGACTCTACATGCACTCGTTTACAGATTCCTTTTAAGGGACTCTACATGCACTCGTTTACAGATTAATTTTAAGGGACTCTACATGCACTCGTTTACAGATTCCTTTTAAGGGACTCTACATGCACTCGTTTACAGATTCCCTTTAAGGGACTCTACTTGCACTTATTTACAGATTCCTTTTAAGGGACTCTACTTGCACTCATTTACAGATTCCTTTTAATGGACTCTACTTGCACTCATTTACAGATTCCTTTTAATGGACTCTACTTGCACTCGTTTACAGATTCCTTTTTAGGGACTCTACATGCACTCGTTTACAGATTCCTTTTAATGGACTCTACTTGCACTCATTTACAGATTCCTTTTTAGGGACTCTACATGCACTCGTTTACAGATTCCTTTTAAGGGACTCTATTTGCACTCATTTACAGATTCCTTTTAAGGGACTCTACTTGCACTCATTTACAGATTCCTTTTAAGGGACTCTACTTGCACTCATTTACAGATTCCTTTTAATGGACTCTACTTGCACTCATTTACAGATTCCTTTCAAGGGACTCTATTTGCACTCATTTACAGATTCCTTTTAAGGGACTCTACTTGCACTCATTTACAGATTCCTTTTAAGGGACTCTACTTGCACTCATTTACAGATTCCTTTTAAGGGACTCTACTTGCACTCATTTACAGATTCCTTTTAAGGGACTCTACATGCACTCGTTTACAGATTCCTTTTAAGGGACTCTACAGGCACTAGTTTACAGATTCCTTTTAATGGACTCTACTTGCACTCGTTTACAGATTCCTTTTAAGGGACTCTACATGCACTCGTTTACAGATTCCTTTTAAGGGACTCTACAGGCACTAGTTTACAGATTCCTTTTAATGGACTCTACTTGCACTCGTTTACAGATTCCTTTTAAGGGACTCTACTTGCACTCGTTTACAGATTCCTTTTAAGGGACTCTACTTGCACTCATTTACAGATTCCTTTCAAGGGACTCTAGTTGCACTCATTTACAGATTCCTTTTAATGGACTCTGCTTGCACTCATTTACAGATTCCTTTTAATGGACTCTACAGGCACCCGTTTACAGATTCCTTTAAAGGGACTCTACTTGCACTTGTTTACAGATTCCTTTTAAGGGACTCTACAAGCACTCGTTTACAGATTCCTTTTAAGGGACTCTACAGGCACTAGTTTACAGATTCCTTTTAATGGACTCTACTTGCACTCGTTTACAGATTCCTTTTAAGGGACTCTACATGCACTCGTTTACAGATTCCTTTTAAGGGACTCTACAGGCACTAGTTTACAGATTCCTTTTAATGGACTCTACTTGCACTCGTTTACAGATTCCTTTTAAGGGACTCTACTTGCATTCGTTTACAGATTCCTTTTAAGGGACTCTACTTGCACTCATTTACAGATTCCTTTCAAGGGACTCTATTTGCACTCATTTACAGATTCCTTTTAATGGACTCTACTTGCACTCATTTACAGATTCCTTTTAATGGACTCTACAGGCACCCGTTTACAGATTCCTTTTAAGGGACTCTACATGCACTTGTTTACAGATTCCTTTTAAGGGACTCTACAAGCACTCGTTTACAGCTTCCTTTTAAGGGACTCTACATGCACTCATTTACAGATTCCTTTTAAGGGACTCTACTTGCACTCATTTACAGATTCCGTTTAAGGGACTCTACATGCACTCATTTACAGATTCCTTTTAAGGGACTCTACTTGCACTCATTTACAGATTCCTTTTAAGGGACTCTACATGCACTTGTTTACAGATTCCTTTTAAGGGACTCTACATGCACTCATTTACAGATTCCTTTTAAGGGACTCTACATGCACTCATTTACAGATTCCTTTTAAGGGACTCTACATGCACTCATTTACAGATTCCTTTTAAGGGACTCTACTCTCACTCATTTACAGATTCCTTTTAAGGGACTCTACTTGCACTCGTTTACAGATTCCTTTTAAGGGACTCTACTCTCATTTACAGATTCCTTTTAAGGGACTCTACTTGCACTCGTTTACAGATTCCTTTTAAGGGACTCTACATGCTCTCATTTACAGATTCCTTTTAAGGGACTCTACATGCTCTCGTTTACAGATTCCTTTTAATGGACTCTACTTGCACTCATTTACAGATTCCTTTTAATGGACTCTACAGGCACCCGTTTACAGATTCCTTTTAAGGGACTCTACATGCACTTGTTTACAGATTCCTTTTAAGGGACTCTACAAGCACTCGTTTACAGATTCCTTTTAAGGGACTCTACAAGCACTCGTTTATAGATTCCTTTTAAGGGACTCTACAGGCACTCATTTACAGATTCCTTTTAAGGGACTCTACATGCACTCATTTACAGATTCCTTTTAAGGGACTCTACATGCACTCATTTACAGATTCCTTTTAAGGGACTCTACATGCACTCGTTTACAGATTTATTTTAAGGGACTCTACAGGCACTCATTTACAGATTCCTTTTAAGGGACTCTACTTGCACTCATTTACAGATTCCTTTTAATGGACTCTACAGGCACCCGTTTACAGATTCCTTTTAAGGGACTCTACATGCACTTGTCTACAGATTCCTTTTAAGGGACTCTACAAGCACTCGTTTACAGATTCCTTTTAAGGGACTCTACAAGCACTCGTTTACAGATTCCTTTTAAGGGACTCTACAAGCACTCGTTTACAGATTCCTTTTAAGGGACTCTACAGGCACTCATTTACAGATTCCTTTTAAGGGACTCTACATGCACTTGTTTACAGATTCCTTTTAAGGGACTCTACAAGCACTCGTTTACAGATTCCTTTTAAGGGACTCTACAAGCACTCGTTTACAGATTCCTTTTAAGGGACTCTACAGGCACTCATTTACAGATTCCTTTTAAGGGACTCTACATGCACTTGTTTACAGATTCCTTTTAAGGGACTCTACAAGCACTCGTTTACAGATTCCTTTTAAGGGACTCTACAAGCACTCATTTACAGATTCCTTTTAAGGGACTCTACAGGCACTCGTTTACAGATTCCTTTTAAGGGACTCTACATGCACTTGTTTACAGATTCCTTTTAAGGGACTCTACATGCACTCGTTTACAGATTCCTTTTAAGGGACTCTACTCTCACTCATTTACAGATTCCTTTTAAGGGACTCTACATGTACTCATTTACAGATTCCTTTTAAGGGACTCTACATGCACTCATTTACAGATTCCTTTTAAGGGACTCTACTCTCACTCGTTTACAGATTCCTTTTAAGGGACTCTACATGCACTCATTTACAGATTCCTTTTAAGGGACTCTACTTGCACTCATTTACAGATTCCTTTTAAGGGACTCTACTTGCACTCGTTTACAGATTCCTTTTAAGGGACTCTACTTGCACTCATTTACAGATTCCTTTTAAGGGACTCTACTTGCACTCATTTACAGATTCCTTTTAAGGGAATCTACATGCAATCGTTTACAGATTCCTTTTAAGGGACTCTACATGCACTCATTTACAGATTCCCTTTAAGGGACTCTACATGCACTTGTTTACAGATTCCTTTTAATGGACTCTACTTGCACTCATTTACAGATTCCTTTTAAGGGACTCCTCATGCACTTGTTTACAGATTCCTTTCAATGGACTCTACATGCTCTCATTTACAGATTCCTTTTAAGGGACTCTACATGCACTCGTTTACAGATTTATTTTAAGGGACTCTACAGGCACTCATTTACAGATTCCTTTTAAGGGACTCTACTTGCACTCGTTTACAGATTCCTTTTAATGGACTCTACTTGCACTAATTTACAGATTCCTTTTAATGGACTCTACAGGCACCCGTTTACAGATTCCTTTTAAGGGACTCTACATGCACTTGTTTACAGATTCCTTTTAAGGGACTCTACAAGCACTCGTTTACAGATTCCTTTTAAGGGACTCTACAAGCACTCGTTTATAGATTCCTTTTAAGGGACTCTACAGGCACTCATTTACAGATTCCTTTTAAGGGACTCTACATGCACTCATTTACAGATTCCTTTTAAGGGACTCTACATGCACTCATTTACAGATTCCTTTTAAGGGACTCTACATGCACTCGTTTACAGATTTATTTTAAGGGACTCTACAGGCACTCATTTACAGATTCCTTTTAAGGGACTCGACTTGCACTCATTTACAGATTCCTTTTAATGGACTCTACAGGCACCCGTTTACAGATTCCTTTTAAGGGACTCTACATGCACTTGTTTACAGATTCCTTTTAAGGGACTATACAAGCACTCGTTTACAGATTCCTTTTAAGGGACTCTACAAGCACTCGTTTACAGATTCCTTTTAAGGGACTCTACAAGCACTCGTTTACAGATTCCTTTTAAGGGACTCTACAGGCACTCATTTACAGATTCCTTTTAAGGGACTCTACATGCACTCATTTACAGATTCCTTTTAAGGGACTCTACATGCACTTGTTTACAGATTCCTTTTAAGGGACTCTACAAGCACTCGTTTACAGATTCCTTTTAAGGGACTCTACAAGCACTCGTTTACAGATTCCTTTTAAGGGACTCTACAGGCACTCATTTACAGATTCCTTTTAAGGGACTCTACATGCACTTGTTTACAGATTCCTTTTAAGGGACTCTACAAGCACTCGTTTACAGATTCCTTTTAAGGGACTCTACAAGCACTCATTTACAGATTCCTTTTAAGGGACTCTACAGGCACTCGTTTACAGATTCCTTTTAAGGGACTCTACATGCACTTGTTTACAGATTCCTTTTAAGGGACTCTACATGCACTCATTTACAGATTCCTTTTAAGGGACTCTACTCTCACTCATTTACAGATTCCTTTTAAGGGACTCTACATGTACTCATTTACAGATTCCTTTTAAGGGACTCTACATGCACTCATTTACAGATTCCTTTTAAGGGACTCTACTCTCACTCGTTTACAGATTCCTTTTAAGGGACTCTACTCTCACTCGTTTACAGATTCCTTTTAAGGGACTCTACATGCACTCATTTACAGATTCCTTTTAAGGGACTCTACTTGCACTCATTTACAGATTCCTTTTAAGGGACTCTACTTGAACTCGTTTACAGATTCCTTTTAAGGGACTCTACTTGCACTCATTTACAGATTCCTTTTAAGGGACTCTACTTGCACTCATTTACAGATTCCTTTTAAGGGACTCTACATGCACTCGTTTACAGATTCCTTTTAAGGGACTCTACATGCACTCATTTACAGATTCCCTTTAAGGGACTCTACATGCACTTGTTTACAGATTCCTTTTAATGGACTCTACTTGCACTCATTTACAGATTCCTTTTAAGGGACTCTACATGCACTTGTTTACAGATTCCTTTTAATGGACTCTACTTGCACTCATTTACAGATTCCTTTTAAGGGACTCTACTTGCACTCATTTACAGATTCCTTTTAATGGACTCTACTTGCACTCATTTACAGATTCCTTTTAAGGGACTCTACATGCACTCATTTACAGATTCCCTTTAAGGGACTCTACATGCACTTGTTTACAGATTCCTTTTAAGGGACTCTACATGCACTCATTTACAGATTCCTTTTAAGGGACTCTACTCTCACTCATTTACAGATTCCTTTTAAGGGACTCTACATGTACTCATTTACAGATTCCTTTTAAGGGACTCTACATGCACTCATTTACAGAATCCTTTTAAGGGACTCTACTTGCACTCATTTACAGATTCCTTTTAAGGGACTCTACTTGCACTCATTTACAGATTCCTTTTAAGGGACTCTACATGCACTCGTTTACAGATTCCTATTAAGGGACTCTACATGCACTCATTTACAGATTCCCTTTAAGGGACTCTACATGCACTTGTTTACAGATTCCTTTTAATGGACTCTACTTGCACTCATTTACAGATTCCTTTTAAGGGACTCTACATGCACTTGTTTACAGATTCCTTTTAGGGACTCTACACGCACTCATTTACAGATTCCCTTTAAGGGACTCTACAT